>NW_010271372.1:51211-72467 GCF_000690775.1 Eurypyga helias
AATTCAGGCTTCCTTGAGAGGATCTGTGTGGGAAGGGGGGTGTTGGGGTCTTGTATGTACAGTAACCATCAGCATCCTCTGTTCTTCACTGGGAGGATTCATGACGGGGATATCAAAAATCCACTCAACGTTATCTTTTCACGCTTTTTATCACAGCCTGCTTCTTTCTCATTACTTCCCAGCTGAAGTTTGAAAGATGCCCCCCCAGCCCTGTTACCCCAGGGGGCTGTTGCTTGTCGCACACTGCTTCCCTGGGGCTCTTCGGCCTTTCCCACATGGTCCCCCATGGCTCAGGCTAAAAGTGGTCAGGCAGCAGGCACTGACACGACTGTTACGCCACGCTACAACCAGCTCCGGCGCAGGCAAGTGCTGGGTCCCTGCCCAGGTCAGTGCAAAGCCTGATGCTTTCTCCTGAAAAATGGCAAAAAAAAAAAAATCACATTTACCGTGCTGGCACAACTAATTCATGTCTTTATATTAGTCGTGTTTAGGCCTATTTTATCATCTTATTTTTCTTGATTCCTTTCACTTTATTCTTGTTTTAAATAGACTTGAACTTTCTAAGCAAGCAAAGCTGCAGCGAAGGAAAATAAATCCATAATAAAGAATGCTGTTTTTGCAGGAGAATGAAAGGACTGAACCAGCTAAAGAATGGGTAAGAAAAGCAAACAAATATTATTCTGGTGATATTTCAAGTTTGGCAAGGCACACGTATTATACATGGTTCTGTACTGCTGTTGCTGATGAGAGGCAGTAGCTGGAAGGAAGATGGTCCAGTTTACCGACCCTGAGCAAGGCAGGGCCATTTACACCCTGGTGTAACCTAGCTCTAAATACCTCCAGTAACGGAAATTCCACGATACCCTCAACTGGCCCCTACCCACTGCCTTGCCCTACCTACCCAGATTTTCTCAGCATTCTTCTTGCTGTAACTTAAGGTGAATAGTTCTTCTTTAATCCACAAATATCTCCAAATCTGTGGTGTGTTTACTTCATCAGTCCACTGATGCACATAAAGTACCTCTCTCCCCTCCTGCCTGACTCGTGTAAGCTTTACTGAGATCGATGACCACTTTGTGATGATAGAGCTGCAGAAGAACAGCAAGATATTATTTACCCTCCTGCTTCTCAAGAACCTATAACACCTGGGAGATCATTCAGCATGGTCCCCTTCAGTTCAATCCTGAGCAATTTATCCATTTCAGACAATCTTACCACAGATTTTTCCAGACTAGAAAATTAGAAGGGGAAATTCTTAACAGCTCGTTGTATTTTTAGTGATAAGAACCAGGCATATTATTAAAATACAGCCTAAATTTGCTTTAAGTTATAAAGTGCAGTAGTGTGTTCAGGCCAGGCTCCCACATAGCTCAACAAACTGAGGTTTTCCCCAGCTCTCTGATTCAAGGCCAGCCAACCACATCATCCCCAAAGTGTCCTCAAGTCCCCCCCAGCTTCCGTGTAGCCCCTTCAGGTACTGGAAGGCTGCAATAAGGTCTCCCAGGAGCCTTCTCTGTAAGCCTAAGAATTCTAGTTTTGAACTAGAAAAGTGAACCTAAACATATCCACTGTCTTTAAGCTCACCGAGTTCTACAAATGAAGATGCTAATTTAATTATTTACTATTATTTATCAGCTATAGGAAAAAAATAATTTTGAGATTTACTAATCATACTTACTCTTATCAAAGCTATACAGGAACAAGTTGGTTTTCTCACAACGGCTATTAATCAGGTGACAAATAGGAGCAAAGGTGCCACCTAGTGACAAAACCACTGAAATGCTATTTTATAATAGCTGAAAACACACCCCCTGAAATTTTAGTCAAAAATGCAGTGAATGTTAACTGAAACAGAGGCTTAGTGAGAGCCATACAAACCTTTCTGTAGATAAGCAGAATACCTGTACTGGTAAGTAATATACAACCTCTTTATTCACCTTCTTTTTCATGCTTTTTTATAGGCCCTTGTAAAAAGTCCCCCCCAGCTTCCTTGTAGCCCCTTCAGGCACTGGAAGGGGCTCTAAGGTCTCCCCGGAGCCTTCTCTTCTCCAGGCTGAACAAGCCCAACTCTCTCAGCCTGTCCCCATAGCAGAGGGGCTCCAGCCCTCGGAGCATCTTCGTGGCCTCCTCGGGACTCACTCCAGCCAGTCAATATCCTTCTGATGTTGAGGGTCCCAGAGCTGGATGCAGCACTCCAGGTGGGGTCTCAGGAGAGCAGAGCAGAGGGGGAGAATCCCCTCCCTCGACCTGCTGGCCACACTGCTCTGGATACAGCCCCGGATACGGTTGGCTTTCTGGGCTGCCCGTGCACACTGCTGGCTCATGTCCAGGTTTTCATCCACCAGTACCCCCAAGTCCTTCTCCTCAGGGCTGCTCTTGATCCACTCTCCACCCAGCCTGTCCCTGTGCTTGGGATTGCCCCGACCCAGGTGCAGGACCTTGCACTTGGCCTTGTTGAACTCCATGAGGTTGGCAGCGGTCCACCTCCCCAGCCTGTCCAGGTCCCTCACGACTTTCTTCGTCTTGCATGGATCTTGTTTTGTTTCTTCCAATTCTTCTCTCAATAACTTGACTTCAGGTTTAGTTCCTATCAACCCCACTGCATATAATCCTCTTCCTTCAGTGTCATCATCCCCCGCTTCCTGGTCTTTACAGACAAATCAGCCAACAAAAATGTAGGAACTGAGTCAACATTGGCTAATATCACATTGTGATATGAAAAGAATATCAAATGTATGAAGGGAGAGTACAGAAAATGATAAAACAACAACAAAAGCCCAACCTCTCCCTGCCTCATTTTCCATTTCCATGGCAGGTAGCACAAGAAGTACTAGATTTAAACTGCAGCAAAGATTATTTAAGTCAGTGAGAAGGGAAAACTTTGTAGTGGTAAAGATTGTTGAGCACTAGAATAGCTTGTACAAGGTGACTGTAGAACCTCTGTTGCTGGAGAACAGAGAAACTCTGGGCATGAATGACGTAGGAGTCTTGATTGTGCATGAGGGCAGGATGGTACACTAATCAATCTCTAAAGATCTTCTCCACATCTCTTTTCTAGGATTCTGTGAAAACTAAGAAACATTAAGAAGATGAAAGACAAATGTTTTACATCTCCACTGCATATCTCTCATGAAAAAATTTCTTGTATCACACAACACTCCACAGTAACACTAATACACCTATACTTACCTATAACACCATTTACAACACAAAGACCGGAGGAAAAACAATTCATTTACTCTTCTAGGAAATGCTTGGCTATAAATAAATAATATTTCATATCTGCTATTATTTTTCCAAGAAGTATTTTAATGTTGCTCTCTATTTAAAGTGGAAATGCATTTTTAGTATCTCATAATACAGATGTTTCATAACCAAAATGAGCTAGCAGTAATTTTCTAAAGAATCCTCCACACATACTGGAAATCAGGCAGAGAATAAGAATTCACATTTTAATTTAATTGAGTGAGTTTTCCTGCTCTGAAGACCATCCCCATGAATTATTTTCATTCCAACAAGTTCCTTCTTATTCAGCATCTGAAATGCATTTTTCATCACAGCAGAATAATAATTTTTCACAGAACAAACAAAACCTATACTAAAAGCTTATACTAAATTGTTTCCTTCCCCTCTGCAGGGGAAGCAAAGGAAATTGCATACTTGTTGATCTCTGTAGGTATTTGCTGATCACTGTTAAGAATTTTTAATTCTCCCAGGCAGAAGGCTTCCTGTCTTCCTGTTCCCACCTCAGGTCACATGCAAGAAGGCATACCTCAGGCTCAGACTTTAGGCAAAGCATCAGCAGTGGTAGGAAACATGCTGCATCGCCACTTTAATGGGAGGGTGGTTTTGTTTGGCCTACCATTCTGTTAAAATTACTACAGAGAAGGCTACTACAAGTTACAGAGTCCACTTGGGCAGCACCACAGTATGTCTTAGTGTATGATGAACTAATTTCTCTCCAAACTATCACGGCACATAAGTGTTTCATCCGTGCCTGAACAAGACTGTAAATTTCTGGAATCAGGGACTTCATTTGTACAAAATCTCAGGACAAACTAATGCTGCCACTCGATACATCAACGAGTGTATCTTGCTTGCCCCTTGCAAGATTTCTGCCTATCCAGTGTGTGATTATGAGCTTTATTCATTTTCAGGGTAACTAAAGAGCTGAATATGAGACCCCGCCAGAGACACTTCCGTTAATCAAAATATTAACTAAAGCACTGATGTTTATGTACTGTACCAACATAAACAGAGACGGACTTAAAGTGTAAGGCCAGGCTTTTCTCTAATGAGATTGAGATAGGTTTTGTGGTTGCTGTTATTAAAATATTATTTTTCCCCAGGGAGACAGAGGAGAAAGGAGAATAAATAAAGGTCATAAACCACCTTTCAATTAGTACAAGCTAGCTATTGATAGCAGAAAGCCTAAGCAACATAATAGAGGACTACAGAGCACTGCTGAGCTGCCATTCCTCTTCATTACTCCAGTGGCCACAACCTGGAAAGTTCTAGCAGAAAACAAACCAAAACAAAAAACCAAACATACAAAACAAACAAGCAGAACAAGCAAAAAAACCCCAAATCCAAAAAAAACCAAACACACACAAAAACCACAAAAGGAAAGCACAGTGCATTTTGTGTGCATTTGAAAAAGAAGCTGATGACAGCATTGTAAGAAAGCATTAGAAGTTACCAGCCTGACATTGTCCATGCTCTTCAGCAAATACACAGCTTGAGTATTGGCAGATAGTATTTTGGGTTGTTTCCTGATGATTCTTCCTTAGAGAGTTTCCATCTCTGTTTTCATACTGAAGCAATTCCTTTGTTTCTTCATCAGCTCTTTTCCAGCCCTCTTCATTCCTTCCCCATGAGGACAGAACAACATTTGAATGCCAGGAACCTTTCTTTTTTTTCTGTGTTTTCTTTTTTTTCCCCCGCTCTTTCTCAGTTCCTTTTTTAAGTCTCTAGGTTTTTGACAGCATGTCTGAGGTTTGCTGATATTTCAAACCAGTTGTGGATTAAGCAGAGCATGAAAAGGACATCAGCCCCCAGCTTTATCTTCTATTCTGATTCTGCTTCTGCAGTGTTGGCAGAAAGTCCCAGCACAGCGATACGCCTTCCCTCTCCCTCTCACCCCAGATTTTTGCCTCTTGGCTCTCTGGATATTTCCAGCCTGCATGGGGATTCCCAAAGCAGGAGACCTTCAGCACTGTGCACCACCAGCGATGCAAGCCCCCACCCCCAGAAGCCCACTGCTGGGAGGAGGGAAGGCATCTTTCCCCAAGACGTGCTCACAGCAGCACCTTTGCCTCTCTCCTCCTGTCAGATGTGCTCACAGCAGCACCTTTGCCTCTCTCCTCCTGTCACATTTGGATTGTTTTCATCTCAGCTTTGAATTTTGATTTTTTAAAAACAAACAAAACCAACCCCCCAGCCTTAGAATACAGATTTGGAATTCCAGGTGTGTTGCCTGCAGTCAGCTTCGCACTGCACACCCTGACCTCAGGGTCCAAAGCCCTTTGGACACCTAAGCACAGATGCAACTGTTTGTAAGCTTGTAGTTGTGGAATTACATTTTTCTTCAGTGTTATTTTCAAATAAAGCATCAAAAAATTAAATGCAGAAGTAATTTTCAGCAACTTGATTATTTTCTCCCATGAATCTGACGTTTAATTTCTCATTTTCTCAGCCTTGTTAACTTGTAAAGCCACTACTGCTGTTCACCTCCACAACATACCCAGTGTGGGTATGTGGCAATTACGAGTAGCACTCTAGAATATATTTTCAGGATTAAGGTAACACAGAGGATTAGGAAGCAAGCTTATGAAGTTTGCCAAAGACAATGCCAAGTCCTGTCCTTCCAGTCTGATGCAGTGTGAAATGCTTCTTCTTACTATAGGAAAATAAATAGATTTTTGACTGCTGTTTCTCACACTAGTCCTGGCCACAAAATACATTTGCTACCTGACACAAAATAAGAAGAAAGAAAGAAGAAAAAGGAAAAGAAGAAGAAGAAAAAGGAAAGGAAGAAGAAAAAGGAAAAGAAAAAGGAAAAGGAAAAGAAAAAGGAAAAGGAAAAGAAAAAGGAAAAGGAAAAGAAGAAAGCTGTTTCTTAATCAAGGAGAGCTAGGGATCTGGAAAATAAAAATATACTGTGTAAAAGACCAAAGACATATGATGTCTCTAAAGGGGATGATTCTTACCGACTTTCGGGATATTCAGCTTCAAGGGAAGCAGACCCACATCATTATTCTTATCACAAAATATCCCACAGAAATTATAATAATGTAAGTTAAAGACAGTACTGTTACCATACTTGCACAATTGTTACTGAAGATCTTGCCAAGGCCTCTGGTTCTGTATTCTTTGTTAGCACTGCCACTTTTCTGGCTAATTCCCTAAGGAAACAAGGTTTATACAACTGTACAGGCTTCTCCCTGCCTCAGCTTCCCTTCCTCAAGCCCTTCAGTGAGTTTGTAACTGGTTGGCTCATTTCAACCAGACTCAGGCAAAGGAGGGAAATCTCCATTGCTGTGTCCAAACCTCAGAAGTCAGACGCAGTTCCCAGCTCCCAGGACCATACGTGCCCTGCAACCTCACCCACTCCCATTTTACGGTAGCACGGACAGAAGAAATCAATGGTTCAGACCATTGAAAAAAAGATTTTTTTTTTTTTCTGCCAAATCAGTGACCACAGAGTATATTTTTATCACTGCTTTTTATTCAGTAATGTCAAAGTTCATTCATTCCTGTTTTTCCATGGTTTTTATCATGGTTTTTAATCATCTTTTACATTCCAGGCTAACAAGAAGCAGCATTTAAAAAACGCTAACGCACCTCACCGCGTTGCTCCTAGGGTCATTACGCCATCACTTTGAGACGGTAGGTAGCTCTCATGCTACGTAGTTTTTTCTAGAATCCAGTCTGCATACTCAGCAACTTTTGTGTAGACACCCGGCTGCCTGGGGCGAGCGCACCCCTCGCCCCAGCTGGTAATGCCCACCAGGTACCACACCTCCTCGTGCCTGCACGACAGCGGCCCTCCCGAATCTCCCTGTGTCGCAGGACAGAAAGACAGAGCACTCAAGAAGAGCTCGCCTCAGGATTTCTCTCTCACAGAAAGCCTGGGTTTACATCAGCCTCATCCAACGTTAAACACCAGAATAACTGCCTAGATTTCTATCACTTTCACTTAAGACTAATTAAAACTGATTTTGGGGGTAAATTGACTTCTAAATACTGTCCGGTCATTGCAAATAATTTCCATTTTGTATGAAGGTTCAAAACTATTGCCTTTTTTTACTATTTATTTACCTACATGCACTGATTTAACACCCAATGAAGACTACATGAGAAAAATAGTAATTCTGCCGATGTTTTCTCCTATGACCTTGGTTTTGGTATGCAAACCTCAGTTCTCTACGTGCCTTAACCTTGCTTAAGTGACTCTGTCCCCCTCAGGATAAAACACCTCTCTCTTTTCTTTTCCTATTCCTAACTGATCTTTCTGAGCACAAGGTTCTTTAGTGTAGCTGTTACGAGTTGTTGAGACAATAGCAAGTGTACTATTTTTATAAAACAGCATCTCCTTGTTCTGGCACACTGTATCGGATAAAGAAAGCTTAACTGGCATAGCAGAAGAATTACTTCCCAGCTCCAAGTATTTTTATTCTTAATTATTCCATGCCAACCATAGTAACGGTAACATTTTAGCATAAAAAAGTTAACTGTTAAATCCTTGAAGTGAAAATACTGTATTTGGTAGAGAATTTAATCTTACTAACCAGACTATTCTTGCATAAATTAACTTAGAATATTTAAATTAATGCAAGTGCATAAATTGACACTTGAGCGGAGAATTTGGCACACTGAACTCACACGGTTGTGACATTTTCAATTCTAATAATGAACAGACTAGTCTGCTCAGGTGGTCACTAGCCTTCCATTCCCCATGCATTTTAACAGCATTGCTAGCACCCTCCCTTCTTGTTTGTACACACTGGATGCCCTAAAATAAGCTTTCATGTACTGTATTTCATGTCAAGAAATAATAATATTGCGTAGCAAATCTACTTTTATTGGAGAAATGCTTTGACATACTTTACTTGTTCTCTTTGGATTTCTGATCCTCTGAAGGAATACTGTTTTATTCCCTAAACTGATGAGATATATACACACTCTGAGTTTCTTATTCATTAAATCTATCCCTAAAGATTTCAATGACACTAAAGATTTTCAATGTCAGTTCAAGAAATGTTGTGCATATACCTTGGTTTTCAGTGCAAAAGTGACAAGTTAATCAACAGCTCTACTGATAACCCTATTTTTCTAACAGCAATAATCACAGTATTCTACTATATATTTGAACAAATGGTTGGAATACATGAGTATATACTACTCCCTTTCATTACCTTACAAGCATCCCTTCCACCTTCATCATAGCCAGCACAGATCACCTTGTCACCTATTCTGCGCTTCCGGTACCTTGCCTGGCATTCCTCTTTTGACATGAGGGGAACGGTAGCCTTCTGAAGAATATCTTCTACACGACCTACGTAACAGGCAGTATGAACAAAGAAATGTTTGCTTCTAGCAAAAGAAAAATTAAAATTAAACTCTAGACATTGCATACCCATACAGTGATATTACAGAGTTGGAGGCCACTGTTTTTAGAGTCTTGTTAGATGTTTATGACACTGATTTGCAATGAATCCTCCTATGTGTATGACTTTCAGGACATTAGCCCTTGGAAACTGTCCTCCCATAAAGAGCATTGTTCTGTGCTATTAACATTATTTCTTAGCAATGTGTTAAAAGAGGTTTGTAACCTCCCCATTGCCAAATCTATGCTGCTCCATGCCCTAGTGGCTTACAGGATGGAAAAAAAACTGCACACAGAGTAAAAAAAGGGTATTTGAGAGCAGCCTTTTCTTGGAAATTAACAGAAGAAATTAGCCTATAAAACATCTGCCTAAATTTGTTCGATTGCACATTGAACTCCAACCTTCAAGTAGGAAGGAATATACCGGAAAGGACACTGTTTAAATGGGTGTGCATATACACATAAATATCACACATATAATAATTTAAATAAATAAATACATGTAAAAACATACTTTGCTAATTAACAGCTATTTGGCATATGTCCATATAAAATCAGAGGAATTAAAATTCCATCTACTATCAAAACACAAACCTCATTGGCATTGTTTGTAATCAGCCTTCAGAATCATAAAAGCAATGTACTTCAATCTCCAATTTCTAGCCATATGAATACAATCATGTAAAATAAACCCCCACGGCTTATGTGCAGGCTGTAATTCAAAACCTCACAGTTCAGTGATTAAGTCTGTTGGCTTTTATCAGCTGAGAGCACGAAAAGGAGTGTACATTCCAGGTATATACATGGTTTTGCCCATAAATTAAGTTAGAAGCTAAGGAAAAGCATTTGAGGGATGTACAGGATATATTTAAGGTTGCATTTTTACATATTTCAAATTATGGAATCAAACAATTTTTAAAAATCTAATTTTTGTGTCAGCACACAGAGTTATTTAATAATCATTTCATACACCTTTCATATGTTTTATGATGTCTTAACAGAATTAGATTCTAATTAAGAATTATATTACAGCTCTGGCCAGATAGAAATAATGGTAGCCAAAAACATCGTAGAATTTTCTTTTAAGAAAGGAGAGGTTTTTTTTTAAAAAAAGGC
Source organism: Eurypyga helias (assembly GCF_000690775.1). Taxonomy (NCBI): domain Eukaryota; kingdom Metazoa; phylum Chordata; class Aves; order Eurypygiformes; family Eurypygidae; genus Eurypyga; species Eurypyga helias. The sequence continues at coordinate 60,936 of NW_010271372.1, forward strand.
AGTAGTTTTGGGGTTTTTTTAACCACCTGAATTTTGCAAATACAAGGACTCACTGTTTAAATATTTATCTGTACCTTTTTCTTTTCTGTAACCCCATCCAATTACCCAACAGTCCGTATAAAGTATGTTAGCGTCTTCTTTCGATGGCAGGCAAATAGGTAGCTGAAGATCTAAAATATGATTAAAAATATTAGTTTGACCAGAAGAGACAACTGCAACATTAAGGTTTTGTGGGCACCTACACAACCCCTGAGGCTAGACTCCATGCTGTGCTTTGTCCCTGACACTATATACCCTTCCAGTCACATAAACAAAAGCCACCCATTTCCTTTTTAAGACCAACAGAATGAGATTCTCCTCAAACCCCAGTAAGTGCCTATTAAAGGAAGCCAGCCCAGGTGTCATGCACTGCCATACCAATTCCAGCCCTGTGTCATCCTGCACATTTTCAGAATTCCTCTGAAACACACTACATACCAGTAAAATTCATAGGCTTATCAAGTTTCATTAAAGCAATGTCATATCCAGTCTGTGCGTATTTATACTGAGGGTGAACAATAATCTCTTCCACTTTGAAGAAGGGCGTATCCTCATTTATTTCTGATTGTTTTAAAATACCAGCATAAACACGCCAAATGTTGGGATTCTCAAGACTGAGGGAAAAAGACAAAGAGTCAGTCTGTGGCAAAAGACTTGCACTGATTTAGAGTTTGTGTGCAGACACCAAGATCTTCTGTTACTTCTGAGTGTACAGTGAACAGCACTGAGGTCATTCTTTCCAGATTTCATTTTCACACACTCAAAACTAAAAAAAAGGTCATTCTGTCCATTCCCTATACTTCTTTCTGATTCTCTCCCTATCCATATTTTCATCCCCACATCAGTTTTATGTCTCCTTTGTATTCAGACTCTCATTGTCCTGATCCATCTTCATCCTCCTTTCCCTTTTGCCTTCATTTACTTTCTTTCTTTCGTCTCCTTTTTTTTTCTTTTTAATTTTCAACAGTCTGATGTGAGCCCTGAATTAGTAAACTACATTATTCCCATTCATTCCAACGAAACAGCTTTTCTAGTAATGAAAATAGAGTTGGGAATATAAATCCAAGTAGAGTCTATTCAGACAGTTATTTGTTAGGAAAATGACACTAACTGTGTAAATACAGATTAGAAAGTGTAATATCACAGAACTATCAGAAAGGTTCTATTTAACCGTCATGATTTCAACTTTACTCTGAGTAAGTTTAAGGGATATTTCATTGTGATATTCTACCACTGAGGCAACCTGGAAGTTTTGGTACATGCAATGAAGAAGATGCAAAACTTGTCTTAAATAAACTTGCTAAAAATGTTGAAGATTTTATATAGATCTATGAATCCATAAATATCAGTTAGGCTTAATAATTCCCAATTAACAAAGAGTATTTTTAATTTTTTTATTTCGCAAGTATTCTGATATATTATCTTTTATAATACTGGTAACTTCTACATTGGACAGCAGGTAGAGAATATTATATTTTAAATATTCTATTTTAAGAGGTTTTTTAAGAGTTTAACCACTTTTATAAAGTTTGCCACTACGGACAAAATACTGGCAATATTATTCCAAGTGAAAACAATAATGGGTAACATACTACACTGCGTGACTAAAAATGACTGATTTTTGGACCATGTTGCTGGGTCAACATCCTCTTCTTTGAAGCATTTTATCTGTTGCCTGTCCCTTTTCTCCAATCAGACTGCCTTACACTTTTCACTCTGTAAATGACAGGATAACCTGCTTTATGGGAGATGACAGTGTTGGGAAGGAAATGAAGCATCTGCATGACAATTAAATCAAGCTCTTCACAACACAAGTAATTTCATGACCCAAATCTGGTGGTAATTCGAATAACAATACAGATTATATGTGTCAGTGCAAATTAGCAATGTCCTTGGTGTTGGCTGCTTTATATTTTGTTCTTACCGATGAAATCTGCATTAAAAATAGGGTATTAATTGACTGATTAATAGAGTTGAGAGAGTATGAAAAACTAAACCCTGTTAAAGGAAAACCAGGACAATTGGGGTCTGGATGTTTCATACAACACAGACATAGGTAGTTCAGGTACCAGAAGCAGCCTGATAGTGCCCCCACTTTGTGTCCTGGTCAAATAAATTAACTTGCTGAGCACACTGCTGCTGAAGCTATCAGATTAGTACCGTCTCTTAAGTGCCACAGAGAAATCTTTGAGACAAGTCATTTGAAGTTTATGATATGCAGTAACACAGTAACAGGATTTCCTTGATAGGTGATACGGTATTACAGTAAGAAAAAGCTTATATCACATAAGAATGTCTAAGTTTCTGTAGGTATCTGGTGTCCACTGTAGAATTTTATCTTCTAGACACATTAAAATAATTTTGCATCAGTAATACAATACTGTGTTACAAACGGACAAAGTACAGAGTTCCAATTACATTCAGGATACGAATAGTCTTCCTTAGAAGTTGAACTTCTGGTTAGATTAAACCAGTTTATTTTATTCTAGTCCTCAATTTTATTTTTCCAAAAGGTAGATCTCGACTTATCTCACTGGCTGGATGAAACTTTGGGGTTTATTTGTACACTTACATTTAGGCCTCACCTCATGACGCAGTGAGCCGCCGTAAGAACCCACCGGTTGCTGATGATAGAGCCCCCGCAGAGATGTCTCTGACGAGACAACTTCACGTGCAAGCTGACCTGCCATGGCCACTCACCAGGGGAAGAATCTGTCCCTCCAACAATCCTAATAGTTCTTGCAGAATGCTGCATACACACTACAAATAATTTAAAAATGAGTTTAAAGATAATTTGCACTCACCGATGGAAAACGAAGATGAGACTATTGCTGACCCCTGAATAGGGACCGATTATTGCACAGAGGGTGATACATCCTCATCCCTTGATGATTTATGACCATGAAGTCCATTAAAACCAAGTTTACAGTGCTACAGATGGCTTTTACAATGTGCAGGCCTGGCTGACTTCACCTCTGCAGAACACCCTTTAACGTCACTAGGTGTCCCATTGGCACAATGCAACCAATTAAAAAACATTTTTAAAAAGAGGTTTTTTGGCTTCTGTACTGAAATCAGTTAAGCACTGTCTCTTTTACATGAAAGAAGTTCTACTTACCAGTACTGGCTTTTTTTTTACATAATCTTAGTGAGTATCCAGAAATCCTTCCTGGTCCAGGTACTATTTTCACTGGAGATCCATTTGAGGACATTCTTAGGTGACACTCACACTTTCTGCCAATGAATTAATGCAAAGATTCCGTTTGTACGTCTTTTTTTGTTAATGTAGAACACATACACCAAGTCTGCAGAATGGTTATTTCATCGATCTTTGAACATTTAAAAAAATATATCTCACCTTTCCTCATTGCATGAATCTTGGAGGGGAAAGTAGGTAAAAAACTGGCAGCGGATGACATCTGTGCAAGCCTGCTGACAGGCTCTGTGTCCTTTAGTATAAGTGACATTGAGTTCATCTCCCCAAAAATTCATATGCACGTAAATGCGAGAATTGCAGGCTGCAAGAATGAGTGCATTCCAAGCATCAGAAAGCCTATTAATCCAATTCAAAATCAGTACTTTGATTGTAATTTATTGTTTACCAGGAAAGGATCTTCTGCAATTTAGGAGACCAAAGCCTGATACAGCATTTTTTCGTGATGTAAGTGCCTCTGGTATCCCACTTGTTGATGTCTTCAGAAGGCAAAGATTTCTAAATGAAAAAGTTTTTACAGTAAATAAGTCTGTTCTCACATGCTAAAATTGATTGCTTAAGTACCGGTAAGGGAACGTTCTGTCTTAGATGTGCTTTTTCTCCCAAGTCTCTACCTGTAAAAGTATTTCATATGAAAATGCATTCATTAAGTTCACACTAAATCGAGAGGGCTTTTGTACTCTGGTGAAATGGCATATGACTGTAAAACTGAAGGCTGTACAGTATTTGCACATATGTAGAAGAGGTGACTTTAGATGATCTATGCCATCTCAGCTTTGCTTCTCCCTGGAATTCCTTTGAAACTATTCTGGTTTGTGTGGAATGTAGATTTTTAATTATTCTCACTATTAAGGATGAAAGAAGGAAGCTCAATAGAAACATTTTTAAACCTGTTAACTTTATCAAAAAATCTTTTTAGGTAAACCACTTGATACTGCTAGGAAACCAGACGACTTTTGATAATTTACTAATATTCAGCTTCATGTCATTAAAACAATCTGGAGGCTTACTGTCTCTTTGATGTATATAACTCTTTTCAGATTAACACCAGACATACAGCTGCAATACAAAATCCCTGATCACACTGAAGAACAGATGAAATGTCAACATGAAATTACAAACTTATGAATACAAAACACAAAATGCTGTGCTTTACTGAAAATAAGCTTTGAACAAGAATTTCCATAAATATAAGAAAGTAGTGGTTAAAATAGACTGTGTGTTTTTTTAAATAAAATCTACTTAGAAAATTGGTTAGTTGTCATATTCACCTTTGGGATTCTATTTGCCAGTCCCTGGTAAAGAATGTAAAGAACAAGCACTTTGGAAAATATGTACAAAGAGTTTGGCAGACAGAGATATCAGGAGTGAAAAAACTTGTAATATTCATTCCTGAAAATTCTTGATCTTCAAAAATGTCCATTTGACAATCTGTATAAAATAAGAACAAAATACAAAAAAATTCCAAAGATTTTATTATGTCATCAGAATATTAAGGTTTAAGGATTATTCATTTCTATCCTTACTCACATTTTCCTTCCTCTGTGACCAACAAACTGAAAGATGACACCGTATTTTAACCAAAAAAACTCTGTCTCAAGAACATTTTTGAGTGGGTAAACTCATAGCAAGGACTTATGAGCATGGATAAAGTTCACACAGATGAGAGGAGAAATGACATGTTAGAATAGAGATTTGCTAATCTAATAGGGAAAGTTTTAAATGAGCAACAGTGCAGATCAGTGTACAAATCCATAGTTAGGAATAAATCATGGTAATCTAGGAAAAGACTAGAATAATTAAGGTAATGGCTATATCTAAGAGGATTATGGGAAAACTAGAGGAAGAATAATGGGATGATCATCTTAACACTTTATTAAATGCTATTTGAAAAGTAGGCAGAAAGGGAAAAACAGTAAAAGGGAAAGTAGAGCTTAATGTGACTCCTCTTAATTTGATGAGATTTTAAAAAAACATAAGCATGAAAGGACAGCAATACTGTACAGTGATTACACAATAAGAATAGCAAAAGAAAAGAAAACAGGAGACTATAATATAAGGGTCAATTAACTCTGACAATTAGTAAGTAAGATCCCATGTTAAAGGGCACAGAGTTCAGGAGAACTAATAGTTTCTAAAGGAAATCGTATTTAAAGCACAAATGTGGATCTGGAAGTTTAGGGAAGCTAACCCACGATCTCAGTGATCATTCAGTGATGGTTTGTTCAACGTTCAATGACCTCACGGAAGGTACTTTGCAAAGGGCAGAAATACAGACAAATAGCGATGGATGCATAATAGCCTGTGTGCGTAAGGACACACTCAGAAAGGCAAAGGCACAAAATGAAACGCCAGATAGGAAGGATCAAACCCTTGAAATAAAAATATGCAGCAGCATTCAATTAGCATTAAGAAAGGAGCTCAGGTTCTGCTCAGGAGAGAAGGAAAGCGAATGGCAAAGGACACAAGAAAGGCTAAAGAACTACCCTTTTTTTTTTTTTCCTGTCTTCTTCATGAAAACAAACTGCAGTCAGATGATCAACAACATTTTCAGCATTACAGAGCAAAGGGAAGAGGGCATGGTAGAAGAGGAAACAGAAACGCCATAATATTATTTCAGTAGTCTTAGAATCTGACTGAAGCAATCTCAAAGTTTCTTGGTACGATTTAGCTTTCAGTGTTCACAGAGGGTTGCTGTGATGCCAACAGCTTTGAAAGGGGAAGCATCTATTTATAAAATGACAACACTGAAACATAAAATGTAAGACTAGTCAGCCTAATACAGTCACGAAAAAACCTAGAACCAATATTCAAATAAATGCATTTCAGATATTTACAACACAACAAGGCAGAAAGTGGTACTGAAATTTTATTACTGCAGTTGACAAATCTCTGTCTGGACAGGTATAGCTGATCTGTCTTGGATTAGGACAGATGAGATCCTTAGATGACCTCTTGATCCAATAGTACTGTCTAAACTTCTATGATCCCATGATTTATTCCTTCTCTCTCTCTTCTTGCCTTTCTTGCAAGACAGAAAGCAAGAAAAGACAAGTAGAAACAAGACTGACCTTCACATGCTTTCAGAAATTCTGATTTAATTTGTGATGGATCATTACTGCCATGTCATCACTGTCATAAACCGTAAATGTCTTTATCAAAGTCTCAAATGACTTCTGACATTTTTTTAACTTAAAATCATATTGTTTGTCCATATGCTAGAGTCCCTTGATTCTACTCAAAGTCCGTGGGCAGGACCCTCCTGAGTACTGTGATTTTTCTTCTAATCATGAATACGGGTCTTCCTAGTGTATCTTAATGAGAGTCTGAGGGGGGAGGGGAGTCTTCCTTCCATTCTCTCTCACATACATAGTGAGGGAATAGCAAAATTGTTTTCTTCCCTTTACAAAAGCTTTTCTTCCTTTTTTTTTTAATCTTCATACTTCATCTTTAAGATCTGAACAAAACTACTTTCTCGATAGTTTCCAAAGATTATTCCTACAGTAGGACTAGCAGAGTCTGAAGAAAACATATTGATACAGAAAAAAAATATACAGTGTCTCTACAAAATGTGATTTCTATGGGAAAACTAGATTATCTGTGAGTTAAAATAAGGCTGTATGGAAGCAGAACAACATCATCACCATTAAGAAGGGAAAATAACACACAGTAAGACAAGGTGGAGGTAGATTTAAAAAATTAAAGAAAACAGAAAAGAAAAAGTGAAAGATGTTTCAATTTAGAATAAGAAGGTATAATACATGCTATTTGATCTTGCGCTCTAGAAAGTTTTGCCTGAGTAATGATTGGAGGAACAAGCATGAACACTACTTTCATCCCAAATCACCCACAAAATACAGAATACAACCCTTCATGATAGCCAGTTGTATTAGAAAGATGCAGGTCTTTATTAAAAATTTCTAAGTGCATAGACCGTATACAAAAGAATTTAGAAACCTTTATATTCCTCCTGATCTCTGACTTTGATGGGATTTTATCTTTCAGTTTTGTATCCACAGTACAAAGATAACATGCAATTTTCATCAAGCTAATTGTATGAAAGAATTCTTTGGATCTTCAAAGCAGGAAACTGTCTTTGTAAGACAAATGATAAAATGGAAAAATTAGAAAGATCTGAACCTCCTTTGTGCCTGAGAGTACTAACTGTATTTGCAAGAATAAGTTTATATTAGAATTATTTTACATAATGAAGCATTTAGACATGTCAGTGATAGACTGCACCTCATCATCCATAAACCTTAAAACTAAACTGAATCAGAGATTTTAAATAGTTACCTAATTCAGAAAGCTGGCATGGCTTTAGAGAGAATCCCGACACAACCTCATCAAGCACCTTTATGCTGGTTGGAGTTCCTACACTGGTACTTTTCAAGAAGCACTTTTTACTGAGTGGCAAAGAATAAAGAAAGTGGTAAGACAACAGGCCATCTTCCTTGGTCTACACCATCCTCCTGGCCCCATCATTCCCACCACGGTGCATGTTCTGGCCATGGGTCAGAGCAATCTCCAGTCTCCAGAACAATCTTCAAATGAGGAACAGAGCTAGCTGAACAAGGTTTAACTTGTAAAATTGAGAGGATTAACAGCTCAAAGATAGGCCTGATAAAAATGAAAGAATTTCTGTAGCTGCTCTGATGATGTTATTTTAAGGGCAATAAGCAGGGCGAGATTTAACAGAGCAATAGTGCTGCACACCTACCAATATCATTTGCATTTCAATATCTCCAGAGGTTTTTAATTTCTTTCAGTGCTGTGATAAGTTTGTCTTTCTCACTGAGGGACAACTGAAAGCTAATTTACTACAGACATTTTCCTGTCTGTAAGCTTGAATAAACATTGTAGGATGACAAGTCAAGGAAAAATAATTTCTTTGAATAAATTCTCACACTTTAGATGGCTCTGAGACTTAGCCTAATAAAGCACATCACTGTCCAAGGAAAGGGATCAAACCTGCATTTACCGCATGCTTGCATTGTGAAATGTTTCTGAGGCATATGTAAAAAAATGACAATGGTAGTCATTGCTGCATCTTTTTTGACACTGTTGATAGCTGCCAGCCACAGTAACATCATAAATTTTCCCTTCCATATCCAGTCCTATGTGGACATCTGGACTGCAAGCTGTGAAAAAAGGAGAGATCAAGTTCTGAAAACATGCTGCTGCTCTTTTCCCCTCATCCCAAACTGCCCAAAAGAAAGCAGCTCATATGGCACAGCCCTCATCATCCAGATTCCACATCCCATGCTCACCGCAGTTACATCATCCTTCGCATATACTTCCAGTAACAAACCCACAAGTGTAGGTACAGTATAGTACCCCCGACAGAGGAAAAAACTGGCAGACTTTGACAATGCCTCAGCCTATGTGAGAGGGAAGCTCTAACCACTATGGCTGAGGCCATGATCACATCAATCAAAGAACGAACTCAGGATTGACACTGAAACGTACCTTCCCATTTCCAAATCCATAGAGCAGTTTAAAAGGCAAATTCTGTCCTCATAAGCAACAGGCATCTCCCATGTGAGTCAGGAGATTTAATTTACACTACACGGAGGGAGAACTGGGACTGTAGCGGTCTATTTCAAATAGCTTTCCCCCTGCTGCAAGATGCAGGTTTTGCCTCATGGTCAGCAGAATCTCTTCAGAAAACACCAATCAGCCAACCAGTGGTGGAGTTTTTGAACATATATGGGTCAACTTTCATTTTAGTAACATTAGTCTGATTCTAGATTAACTCCAGCGATATCAATTATTCCATAGAACATAAAGAATAACATCCCACTGAAATCTATTTTGCTGGACCAAAGCTCCTCAGAAATAGAAATGCATCAGGATGTAGACAGGAAAGGGCTTTTAGAAGTCCTGACTGCTCTGAAAAGCAAGTGGCAAGCCAAAGCAATCACAACTGATTTGTCAGGAGCTGCAACAGAGAACTTGCATCAAGGAAGGCCCATTTAGCCCTGGCACATGGAGGTGCTATGCCAGTAAAACTAAAGAATTAGCCTGACACCCATAAAACACTATTTGGCTTTGAAGTCAGTAAGTGAATAAAATATATTCTTCCTTATTCTGTTTTTCTGTGGTAGCATGCTGTGCTTAAAGCTGACCTCTTAATGCCATCACAATGATGGTACAAGCTTAAAGCATATTTAAAACAACGCATTTAATAGGCTTCAAATATGCCTGCTAACAACTTGCAGTGTGGCGTGCTGACCCTAAGACCGTGCATAGCACACATACACTGAAAGATGGAGCTGCTAATAAATTATTACCTCATCTGGTGTGACGCCAGTGGATAGTTGGGGCTGGAGGGTGAAAACAGTGGAAGATTTTGTAAGCTGTGTTTGGAAGAGAACTGGCAAAGAACATACAAATCATTGTTTGGCAGCTTCGCTGAATCTATTCCTGGTTTTGAAATGCTAATTTTCTAACACCTGCCACATGATACAGAGCATGCATGTGAACAACCGTATCTTACCACTAATTTGGATGTTACACTGTTTTAAGGAATGTCCAGAAATAGCTCCTTCCATATCCACTTCTGGCAGCATTTCTGCGTCACTGTCTTTTAGATAGCAGGAAAACCTGTGTTTTAAAATGCAACAATTCACAGCTTTGGCAGTACAACACAGACTTTCATAATTGTTTCTCAGGCGAAATGCAGGCTGTCCAACTTCCCTCAACATTAAAATTTAGACAAATGAAATTTGGAGAAAGACACGGTAGAGCTGCATCTGTGTTTTGCACGGGTAGCAGATGAGATTACTCGGTGCATGTGAGAGCTCCAAGAGATCTCATTAAAGCGAGAAGCAGAGCCTGGGGTTTGGAGGACAGAAACACACTGGGCATCCTCCTCTCAGGCTACTGAAGCTCTTAATTGTGAGATTATGCTGAAGAAGGAAGGGCAGGAGACAGTAGAGAGGACCATTGGCAATGTGAAATTGCTCACGCTGTCCCTCAACAATAAGGAAGAGGGTCAGTTCTGTTGCCTTGAATGGGTTGGTATACAGGTGTGAAAGATTGGGCACTGCCAAATTTAATCATTTGAATTTAAGCAAATACTCTTTTAGCTCACCAGTTTTAAAGATACATGACATTATTTTCCATGGCAACTCTGTAGCTTTCCCTGTGTGCCCCATTCTGCCAAAATGTTTCGGAGTTCCTAAAATTATTGCAGGATAGCAGAAAAAGCCACACAAACATGAACATCTTACCTTTTTGCAGGATCTTCAGTCGACGCCGCTGGCAAATAAGTGAAGAGCAGACAGGTAGGATGGTAAGTACACACCACTTGGCAGTAATTGGCACTCGGTGTAAAAATTGTAGCAAGGTCTCCTCCTTGGAAATATGTATTTTCATAGATCTGAGTCACACATTCTGATACGGAATAACAAAATGCGTAAATTATTAGAGATGGGCGCGCGCACAATTCACCAGGAGAGGGCTTTTAAGACAGTCCTTTGGCAGGAGAAGAGGGTGAGGGGCGTGAGCAGCACAGTTTCTCTGAGAGTCTCGTCTTTGCTCTCCAGCAGAAATAGAACTCTCTGGGGTGTCCATTCCCTGCCTTATGCCTGATGCTGGAGCAGGGCAGCTTGAGACGAGGCAGAAGCCCGAGCAGGAAGATGGGCCACACGGCAGATCTGTCTGGCAGAGAGGGAAGGCACCTTCTCAGGGCAGATCTCAGTAGCGGCAGAAGTGTCTTCTGCGAGAGACCTGTACGAAGCACCATGAAGAGGAAAACCGGGAGAAGGAAGTGCAGAGACCAAAAAGAGTTAGAAAGTTGTATGTGGACACAGTCCTATTTTGTAGTGGGATGCTCCAAGGCCAGAGCCACAGGCAGTGGCACTGTGCAAAGTTTCAACGGCTCCCAGCATTTTATAAACGTTCTGCTCTCTCACGCTCCACCACGAATCCATCTGACTTGCTTTATGATGGAGAAAATACTGTTACAGTAGTAGTGTATCAGGAACCATCCAGAATAAAAAATGAGTTCAATTACCACATTGCATCTGCAAGAATTCATTATCAATCCCACACTGAACTCTGCAACGAAAACACTCGCACTGCCGAGCTGTATAATGAAGATATCCAAGCAGCAACCTGTTCCCATGTTTCACAATGAAGTAATCCGTAAGATCTAGATATCAGATTCTTTGTCAGTGTCATGGACGGTGGGATTGAGTGCACCCTCAGCAAGTTTGTTGACACCAAGCTGTGAGGTGTGGTCAAGACACTAGGGAAAGGGATGCCATCCAGAG
>NW_010271373.1:0-6328 GCF_000690775.1 Eurypyga helias
GACAAAGATGTTAAACAATACCGGTTCCAACATAGAAGTCAAATAAAGCAAGAGAAAAATGACAGTGTCGTGCTATTTAACTGTTGTATTGATTTTTATTTTTTTTTTAAAGTCTGCTCTCAGAGTATTTAGTAGGAGTATCATAACAGTAAATACTGTATGCTGAATATTCTCAATTGCCTTAGTAATTAGGAAGAGTCAGAGAGTATTCTGGAAACAATCTGTTGATGACAAAGTCAGATATCACAGTAGAAAGTATTTTATTGTCTCCCGGTGTCCCTTATGATTGTGGCAACAACTGCTGATTATAGTTTTCTGATTCACACTGAAGACTACTGATTGTAGAGAAAAGCTATTTTGGGGAATATTGCACACACTTTCATAGTTCCTTTTCAAAATAGTGAAAGAAGTGTCATTTCTGAGTTAAAAGCAGTGTGACTAGTGAACTGCAATAACACACCATCTGACAGTAATGAACTTATGCTAATAATTCCAGCTGCTAGAAATTTTGTTTAAAGTGAACTGTTAGATACGACTGGTAGGTCTACTCCATGACTGGAGCACGTATAGTGTCTGTTATATTAGGAAGTCATAGAGTATTTTAGGTAAGATCTAGCCAATGCACTCTCTCCCTCACCAAAGACTAGGTGGGGCCCCAGAATATATGTATTTATAATTTCCTTTCATTCTTCTTATATTGTTTCCAGGTCTTTTTCTTTTGAGGAATTATTTCTTGTGTATAAATTTAAATCCTAGATTTTTTCATTCAACTAAATGCAACCGAAGACAACCAGGTGAATACTGAACAGAAAGAATTATCTTACTTCAATGGTGGTTCATGAAGAGAAAGGAATTGATGATGTTTCCTGGACCCTTACTATCAAAAAGCTGAGAAGCAGAGGAAAAGATTATTGACTGGAAATATTTGTTCTTATAGGTTTACAACTATGCTATCCAAACGTTTTCCTAGTCTCACATTAGTACCAGATATTCAACTATTAACCTTCAAGACAACGATTATATTTGTTTGGGAAACTTCTTATGAAACAGATTTGTTGCTAGACCAACATTTTATTTGGGATAAATATGTACACATAATTTATATGATTCTCACACTTGGGAACTTTTGTTGTATAAAAGTCTCTGTGAAGAGACACTGAGTGCATGATCAGAGTTTAAATGTTGTTCTCTCTCTGAATTTATGTTTTCAGGTTCAAAAATTTCCAAATTATCAATGAGAAATGTCAGAGATGCCAACAGTATAACTCTGGAGTTGTTTGTCCCAGTTAATGACTGTTGCTCCTGTGTTCTCCCAAGTTCAGCACCTTCATATGACATTAGCATATGCCTTAGTATATGCACTTTAATGTGATTCACAGCAAAGAAATGGGGAGCTATCAGAAGTGTTACTGAATTAGAGCCCTGAGGGAGAAACAGGGGAAGTCTGGTGGTTACTGAGTGTATCTACATTTTGAGGACTGAACTGTAAAGATAATTCTTACATGTTGCACATTTCCAAGCTATATATTCAGAGGATTTTTCCAGCTGCATACATTATAACCTTCATCAGATTATTGTAGGTATTCACGTGAGATTCCATAACTTTGCCTCTTAAACAGAACAAAGGCAAAGCTAGGAAGGACTTTAATGGCAGGCCTCAATTACTGATTTTTTAACAAAAGAACCAAGTGTTTCATCTCACAAATAATGAATCTAAAAGTAAGAGTTAAAAAACTGTTATCCTTTTGACAATTCCTTTCTTTCATTTCATACGGATGGTGGATTCAAACTATGAACATGCTTCTTGAGATCTAAGAAAAAGTTCAACAGTATTGCCAGCTATTGCATGATTTCTGGTCTGTCATTTCAAAACATTCAATATTACATTTTCAAAACACTGCTTATGTGAAGAAAACCAAAGTGCTTTTTGTCCAAGTGAGATATCAAAAAACTTAGGCTACATAAGTGACAGGATACTTTCTTTCTCTTAAGCCTCACTTATTTCTGTGTTTAAAATTGTTTGAAATCTCTTTATATCCTTTGTGATGCAGCCAGGGTGTCTATTATTCTATGGATACAATAAAATAAATAGCAAGCCATAGTGACATACAGTAATATGAGGACCATGAGCCAGCAGTGTGCCCTTGTGGCAAAGGCAGCCTGCAGTATCCTAACACCGTATCAGGAAGAGGGTCACCAGACAATAATGGAGGGAGGTGACCCTTCCCCTCTTCTCAATACTGATGACACACACCTGGAGTTCTGGGTCCAGTTCTGGGCTCCACAGTACAGGAGAGACATGGACATACTGGTACAAGTCCAGCAAAGCACTATGAAGGTGTTTAAGGGACTGGACCACCTTTATATCAGGCTAAGGGAGCTGGGACTGTTCAGCCCGGAGAAGAAAAGACTTAGGGTGATCTCATCTATGTGTATATATATACTTGATGGGAGGGAATGAAGAGGAGGGAGCCAGGCTCTTCTCAGCCATGCTGAGTGACAGAACAAGAGGCAATAGGCTCAAAGTAAAAAACAAAACCAACTGTTCTGGCCAACCCTGCTTTAGGAGGGAGGTTGCACTAGATGATCCCAAGATTCCCCTTCCAACAAAAATGATTCTGTGAATTCAAAAAAATATTTTACAATAATTTATGCCTTACAGTAAACTTGCATTAAAAGTTCTGACAAGTTTTCTCAAGCAGTTTATTTTTTAAATATACATCATTAGCAATGTGCTCTTTGTAAACCGTCTGATCAATGCTAGGATATCGCAACATCTTTGATTTTTAAAATGAGAGTTTAAAATTAACTGCCATTTTCCAATACAAGACACAGTCATATCCCAGAAGAGATGGAAAATCTTGCTCTGCCAATGGAAGAAAAAAACATTGTTCAGTGCCTCTCCAAAGACACTATGCCCTTTGTCTGACTAAGTTGAGTGGAGAATCCTGGCCATTTATGCAACTATTTCGCATAGAAGATGCCAGCATATCTGATTTTAAATGCATTAGAAGTGAAAAGGTGGTGGAGCAAAGACAGCATGAATATTCATTTCAATTCCTAATCATAATCAGGAGGAATCAAACCCTGTCATTTCATTTTGGCAGAGTCCCATGAGTTTGACTTTTTCTAGATCTTCCTGTGTCTTGAATGTGCCAATAATTATAAACAAAAAAATCTGGCATCCACACAGTGATTGAAAAATTTCTCCTACCCTCAGACATTTAGCATATATCAGATCAATGCAGGAACAGTTTCAAAAGGAAAAATCTCTGTTTATCAGCCTAAGAGTTACAAATCTGAACAACATCCAGAACAAACTGTTTTCATACACAGCATCTACCTAATATCTTTAAGGTTTACTCATTTTGTTATTTTCTCAGGCTGAAATAAATGAGCAAATTCTGCACATAGCACCATGGTAAAGATGTATATACCTCATCTAGCCCAGCTGAGAAGGGAGGGACACTCCATGTGGGTTCAACAGTGACATGGTGTATCAATCTTTGTTTTAGCATAATTCCTGGTGTGAAATGGCTGAAACAAGTTTTGCATACACTTGGATTAAGGCTTTAATGCTTAGAAACTCCCAAGTCTGCTGCCCTACTCTCTGATCCTCCAGGAAGACCAAACGTGTTCTTCTAAAGCCTATTTTCTCCTGGATGTCAAGCTCAGCCAACAGGGAAATCATTATGAAGCCCTGGAATGATTTTACTACCAAAACCTCTGCTGCTCAGCACTGTGCTTACTGGGATCATCATAGGTGATATGGCTGAACATTTGACTCAAGGGAAAGACAACCCAACCTTTTTGGTGCTGGTTGATGAAAGACGAAGCTAAGAACATAGTTTTGTGAACACAGAGTCTGAAAAAAGCAGAAGTTTTATGTAGCCTTGTAAAATGTTTGCAGAAATGAAGGTGTTGGATGCCTGAATATACAGGTTGTTGTATGCATCTTGTTTCTAGAACTACTTCGGAAATTTTAGCAAGTACACGTTTTGATCTCAGAAATGAAGTCACCTCACAAAAGATTTCTGTAATAGATACAGGTGGCTTCTGTATGGCTCCTACATTTTGAAATATCTTTTGCAGTTGCTATTCATCTTGTTTCATCACATTTTAAAATAATACGCTTTTTCTTTTTCTTTTCCAGGACCATATTTTTATTTACAAGTTCATGTATATGGTAAAGAAGTTTTAACTAATTTTTATATCAGATAAATTAAAATAACATGCTCTGAAAATGTTAAAATATTCCCCAATAAACAAAATATTAAATCCTCCTTTTTTATGTAATTTCCTTCAGATTAGTATGTTTTATCTTTATTTTGAGAAGGAAAATTGAAATTTTAAAAATTCCTGCAGACTGGTACAGTTCTTGTCTTCCTCATCCTTCTGGAAACATTTAAAAAATCTAAAGCATAATGTGAAATTTTGAGCAAATGAATGGAAGACCACCACTTCAATACAACTACTTTTACTGACCACCTGTTTTATTTGTTCCTTTTTTTTATACAACAGAAAGGAAAACAAGAATTTTCTGGTACTTTGGCTTATGAAGGATAGTCATTGACACTTAAACAAATAGGCATATGTGCTTTAGCTAACACTAAAATTGCTGTTGGGATTGGGAAAGGAGAAATAAGTACTGACTTGCTTTCACCAGTTTTTAGCCAAGTCTTAGGAATTCTAGTATTACCTATGTTGTAACATTAACTAATATATAAATATTATTTTATTCAAAAAAATAAGCTTTTTTCTTAAAAAAATCCAAATGTCTTGGCTATCTGGAAGGCCTATTTAAACAAGCATAGATAACTTCAATATGTTTCATTCCAATACCCTCTGCTGTAAAACGGGAGAAAAGGACGTGGGGTGAGACATTGCAAAGGTATTTATTTCCGTTCCACTTGTATTAATATTTTTACAGGGTTTTTTTCCCCAGACAGCCTCCCTGTAAATAATTCGTAAGGAGTGTCTGATTCAGGTTTGATTTTATTAGTGCTTTAACAAATGTACAAGCACATTTAGGTTAAGTCACTGGAAGATGGTAAGGCAGAATCATTTTACTAAGTTGTTATCATAAGCAGATCTTATAATTTTGTAGTTTGCAGAAATGAAAAGTAAGCCAAGTACATCTCTGTAATTAAAAAAATTCATAGTGATCCTAAATAGAAGGTTAGCTGTGTGGAATAACTGAGAGTAGTGAAAGCAGGAAGCAGCACAACTGTTACTGAAATGATGACCTTCACTTTGCACTGCTAGGTCTTTTCCCAAACAGATCCTGCAGTCAAAGCAAGTGCTTGTTCTGATTTAATGAACTTCAGCTAAACTGTGCACACACAGAGAATTCCCCCTGTAAAGGCAGAAGCTCAGGGCAGTGTAAAGTTGGCAGAAGAGTGATTGCTCTTCCTCCATTCTCACCCCTTCTGGAAGCGTCATTGGTTATGAAGGTGCTGGTAAAAGATATAAAAATTTGATTTACTGGGGAACAAGACCCTCACAGTCCTATTCTCAGTGTATTTAAAAGGCTAACACACTTTGATTTTGACTTGCCCAGATCAGAACAGAATCAGGGACTCAGCCCTTTTTCTGCTGGGTCCAAGTACAACTTCTGAAAAATGCATTCTTGTCTTCCTTTTTTTTGACTGCATGACAGATTATAAAAGTGAGTTCCCAAAATGATAACACAGCGGTGTGGCATAAAGGGGAAATTTGAGAAAGACGGTCTGAATGAACAACCAAAATACAGCAGATTTGTACATCTACTCCTTAGACCTTCATACAAGTCTCTCCTAATACTGGGAAGATCAACTTGTCTGCAGAAGTAGTCAGGAGGTGTTAATGAACCTTGTTTGAGTGACAGAAAGCATGAACACTACTGCTTTTTATTATTTCATATTATCCTGGTAATACTGCAAGAGAATTGTGACTCACTGTTTGTTACAGATGTCGCTGTAGCTATGTCTCTGTCTTTATCTGCCAGTATCTCCTCCAGATGTCAAGATTTGCTGTGATGGGAAGCTAGCATGATTGTTTCAATACCGTCATAAATTCTCACGGACGTTATCACCATAATGACACTCTGAAAGACATAGTCTAGCTATGGGATCTGCAACTGCTGCCAGTGTGAAGCAACAAGCTGGTAAAAGCTATGACTGACTACAAATCTCAGTGCAGCCAGCTATACCCTGAACACTCTCTCCCTCCACACATCTTCCTCAGATGCCTACACCGTGGATTAGATGAAAATCAGAGGTGATTAAGCCAGCAACACCGCCCAACGCACAAACTAGACCTAAGTAACTGTTTGTCGTGGTTTAACTCC
>NW_010271374.1:0-25054 GCF_000690775.1 Eurypyga helias
TTCTAGAATATAAAATTTTTTATTCACCTCTATAATTGCTTATTCCATTAAGAAATACCATTATTGAATATCAATATTGATTATTTTTATTTCATCAATAAAAACTGAATTAATATAGTCAAGAAGTACTTTTGCTAAAAGGAGATCATCACTATATCTCTCATGGCCAAAGTTCACACTGGTTTTCAGGACACTGCCTGAGAGACCTAATTTGTTCCTACTGACTAACCACATATCTGATCTTTGCTTTAGTTATTAGTGAAGTATATATACTGTTCCTTATAAATACATAACATGGGAAATAGTAATAAAATATGAATATTTTGCCCATGTGTGTATGCAGGTATGCATGTGATTTAGGCAAAATTGGAAAGGAAATAGCTGCAGGGCATTGTTATGAACAACCCATGTATTTTATGCATCCTTAAAATCCTAAATAATTTTTTATATCAGAGAAAATACAAATTCATCAGGCTTTGCCAGAGTTAGGCCAGGTGCACAAACTGTCCAAACTGTACTAAATGACTCTATTTCATAATTCTTGCTTAGTCCTGGGTCAAATGATAATCTCAGGGTTAACAGCATCAACTCAGAAGTCTCTCTGAACTGGAGGGGAAGGCAGGAGGGAATCAAAGTTTTAAAGTTTACATCTAAACCAAGGAGTCAGGTCTGGCTGCTTTTTCAATCTCTGGGAAAGATTCATTCCCATCTGATGGTTGCTTCAAATAGCATTCACCGTAACACTGGAGTTTTCAGTGCTTGTTCAAGCCATATAGGAGACAACAGCCCTCCTGCTCCCACTCAGATGTCAGAAGGATTCGCCACACCATGATCTAATAGTGGAGGAGATGAGACTAGGTGGAAAATAGAACAGATGAACAGTAGTGTGGATGCCATGTAAGTAATACAAACTACCTTTATTATAGTTAACAATATCTTATTATTACATTATTTATAATTCCAAAACCAAATGTACCTCCAATTAATCCTTGACAAATTTTCTTTCTCCAATGACAAACCTGTCTTTTTCAAATACCTCTTAGTACAAAATGAAAGAAGGAGGGTCCTTTGTGGATGACCTTGAGAATCCTGGAACAAGTTTCAAAATCAATTACTCTGCTGCGTTATGATTAACAAAATAGTTGATGTGTTGGGTTTGTGTGTGTGTGTGTGGGTGGTTTGGTAGTGGGGCAATGGCTGCAGGAATAGGTCCTGTGAGAAGCTGCTAGAAACTTCTCTGTCACCAAGCGGGACATGCCTCTGGCCAAGGCCAAGCCAACTAGCATGTCTGCAATTACTATATTTAAGAGGGAAAACAGAAAAAGAAACTGCAGGAGAAGAAGAAGCAGAGTGGTGAGGAGTGGGATGTGAGAGAGAGAACAAGGCAGGCACCCAGGTCAGTGCAGGAAGTAAAGGAGTAGGTGGACTGGAACAGAGGTTCCACTGCAGCCTGTGGTGAGAGGGCAGACTGTGCCCCTGCAGTCATGGGGGGTCATGGGGGAGCAGAGACCCCCCTGCAGCCCGAGGAAGGCCCCACGACAGAGCAGGTAGCTGTGCCCAAAGACTCCATGATTCTGTACCTGTGCTGGAGCAGACTGCACCCCATGGGAGGGACCCACACTGGAGCAGTTTTTAAAGAACTGCAGCCTGTGGGAAGGACTCACATTGAAGAAGTTCATGGAGGACTGTCTCCTGTGGGAGGGTCCCCATGCTGGAGCAGGGGCAGAGTTTGAAGAGTTGTTCCCCTGAGGAGAAAGGAGGAACAGAGACCATGTGTGATGAACTGACCCCCACACCCCTTTCCCCATCCCCCTGCATCTCTGGAGAGGAGAAATCAGGAGCAAAGATGAGCCTGGGAAGAAGGGAGGGGTGGGGTAAGATTTTTAAGATCTGTTTTATCTCTTCTTGCCCTACTCTGATTTGATAGATGACAAATTCAATTGATTTTTATTCCCCAAGTTGAGTTTGTTTTGCCCATGACCACAATTTGTGAGTGATCCCTCCCTGTCCTTGTCTCTACTCATGAAACTTTCCTTATATTTTCTCCTCCCCATCCCACTGCAGGGAGCACTGAGTGAAGAGCCACATAATACTTAGTCACTGGCTGTGCCTAAACCACAACAGTTAACTATATGTTATGGTTTTCTGAAATCAATTTAGGGACAGCAGCTCTCTGAGAATTAAAACTGTAAGCATGCAAAAGGAAATGTGTTGTAGGCTCAGTACTGAAAGCTGGATCTCAGCTTGTATCCATTATATATTTCAAGATCAGTTTCTGTAATCAGAAAGATTTTAAAAAATAATAATTAAAAAAATTTGTTGTAGGTACCTTAATGTTTAGCTAATGCTAAATAAGGTTTTGGAATTCTTTCAGAAGTGAATATGGAAGATTGTCTCTTTCATAGGTATTGCCAGGCATTGTTTCCTGTTGACTAAGTTATCAGGTGGAATAGTAATAGTATAACTAAAAACTTCTAACAATATTTACTGGAAAGGCATACTCAATACTTATTCAGACATTACTTTTCTTACAAAGTGGCTTTATTACCTCTTTGATTACACATTTGTGGTTTCCATAAATACCAGCAAATCAAGTCATACAAATACATATACTTATCCAAAAGCTTCTGATATAATCCAATTTCTGAAGCCAAAATAGTTTTCTAAAATAAAAATTCCTGAGACTTTTCATAGCACAACAAATTAACCAACTAAGTCTTAAAGTCTTAATATCTACATTTAAGTGCTGCAAAATACCCTGGTAATGTTTTTGGCAATTTAATAAAAAAAAAGACTGTGCACTGGCATCCTTCTGAAAAACACATAAAAATAAATCCCTATGAATGCGTTCTTTGCTTTAATGGTAAGTTCATGCAAATTTAACTGTCCTAGATGACATGTTTTAATTTCTGCTTCTGCCTCTGGACTAACACAAATGGTAAATGCAGTTTTACTGACAGCAGCTCAAGCACTGTACGCCACATGAAAATTTAGCAGACCTCAGCATTTTTGTGAAGAATGAAAGCATACACTACAGCAGACATTTTCTTAACCCTGTTTTTTGAGGGTTTTCTCTTAAACATGCAGTACAATCATAAGAAAGAGTGAGGGCATTATTTGTTGTCTCTTGTCCATTAATTTTCAGTGAGTAATAGATCAAGCCTGTGGAAGAAAAACAAAGATGCTATAACATGAAGGTATTTCTCAGGATTTCTCCCTCAAACACTATAACGTTTTTTTCTCTTCAAGCATCTGTAAGTCCTGACACCTCTCTCACATATCAGATCCATTGAGGTTTTTAGGTCACAAATGGGTTGACCTTATCTCCTCTCTTCCTCCTAAATCAGTGTTATGATACATATACTTACATTTCAGTATGTCTTTGGTACTTGGATGATTAGAGTGTTTTTCACCTTGGCAAACTGAGTACAAAAATGAAAGAACTGTCTGTGAATGGTATTTCCAGGCAAAGCTGTGTCTTGGGGATCAGATTCTTTCTCAAGTGAGATTGTACAAAGAATAATTCTGTATTCCTAAACATTATTACTCATACCTTATGATCTCCAATGAGTGAATGAGTAACACACTTTTTTTTTTTAGAATGCAAATTATTCTGTATGATGGTGAAATAAACATACACATGAATCTCCCTAGCTGGTATAATAGTCCAAAAGGCAGCTGTCTCCTTACATAGGTCTACATATCTTTGCATCTTAAGCAAAGAATATTAAGAACATCATGTGGGTTTGAAACTACTCCTGGGAGAACTAGGATTCATAATCTAATGAATGGATTACACACATCTATCAAAGACTCATCCCATAAATGTGCAAAGAGGTTAGACTCCAAAAGAAAATAAAACCATCTACAGCAATTTGTGACATACTGTTGTAGAGGAAGAGCTGACTGCTCCTCAAGGTTTCTGAGGCTTCCTGAGGCTTGTGTTACACACACCATTGAATGTATATTCAAGTATATATCGTGACTTATTTTCTCTCTGATCATTAGAATGACTTAAATTATTTAAGTATGAAGTGCTAATGCAGTTCACCTCTTTCATCACTTTTATGAACTATTCCCAAACAGCATTTGTGAGTGGAAATTCCTTCTACAACATGAGAGAAAGACCAGAGGACAACTTAGTGAGCAACATGCCTTTTAAAGCTACTCTTTGCTGTTCATATTGGCACTGTTTCAAACTACCTAAACTACCTCTGAGCAACTTCAGTTTGGGACTGGGTTTGACCTAGTCAATGGGCCATGTGTCTGTGCAAAGGCTGACTTAATAGCTGCAAACACTATTTCTGTTGGAATGGAGCTATACTGCACTGCACCCTCCTGCAGTGACACAGTAGCGATATGATTTGTTTTTCATTGCACATTGACCTATGTACTATATTTTATTAAAATATCACAGAGCTTCATTTTCTTTTCCTGTGAGAAACCCTTTGATTAAATTTATCGAAAAAAGAAAAGTCATAATTTTTTATAACGCTTGAGGACTTACTAAATTTTCAGAAAGTCGTTGTTGTTTATCCCAAGGAACTGAAACAAATATGTAGCTTTAGGTAATATGTTTAACACTATGTTAAGTAAGAATGAATTTCCAATCCTTTTTCAGACATTAACAAAGTACATTCTCAAAGCTTTGCTCTGTGTTCTGAAACAGGACAAAACAAACAAATATTGACCATCCTTCATCTGAATAGCAGTTTTTATTATATTTTCAGAAATTTGTTTCTTCATTATTTATGGAGTATATAGAAAAATAATTCTCATCAAAGTGGTTTTTTTTGTTGTTGTTGTTTGTTTGTTTTCCCCTAAACAATTCAAGATTCAAGTATTGGAAGCATGCAAGGATTAACTTCTACCAAAAAGTTGTAGTGGAAATTATTTGACAAATATATTTACTTCATCAAAGAAAGACAGTTGCAGTTCAGAAAAAAATAAGGTTATAATTTTGACATTTTTGATCTCAAGCTCCTTTATGATTTTCCTTTCTGGTATTTGATGTTCAGCTAAAGCCTTGGTCTTTTGACATGGTTATATTAAAAAATATATTTCAGGACCTTGCATTTCCAGCCACTGGATGAAAGAATGTTGGAGAGCCAATGTATAGATTTTTGTGCTGCTTACTGAGTAGCAAATTACACTCTGCATTGTGTAAAAATGTATTTAATTTACCCTTCAAAAAGTTTTCCCTGAATCCTTTTAGATTCCTCCAAGTCGATAAGGAGGGATAGGGATGGAGATGTGGACACTTTTTAAGTACAAAACAAGTATCTGCAGTAGGATAAATGCTTCTTTTGTGGGGGAATTACTATACCTCAGAGTAGCTACCTTCTAGACAGCTTAAATCAGGCAAGAGAAATCATTACAGAAAACAAAGAAGAATCCTTTTCACACAAAAAGATACTAATTACACATTAAAAAAGAAGCATGTAAAATACAAGAGATACTAAAATGACATGATATAAGCAAATACATTCTATTGAACTGTGAAGAATGTGCAACTTCTGCTAATTAACGTCACTTTAGATGACATTCTGTTTTATCTGTAGAGTGTGCATCCAGTGCTACTGTGATGAAGACAAACCTCTGCAACCTCTTTTGCCCTTTTCCTTTCTCTTACAGGAACGATATCAGTATTCATGTTGTTAAATGCTACTAAAACCAGCAACATGACATAAGCCAGGCTACTATGGCTTCATGCCCCTATCTGACACTGCTCCTTCATATGTGGGCAGATGAACTCCTTGTCACATCTTACAACTGCTCCTTGTCATCCTTTTTCCTGGTGTGATGACAAGAGAGAGGAACGTTCATAATGAGACATATAAAGTATATAGGTATGACATAATTTAATACAAATTCTCCATCAACAGGGAATGGGAAATTTCCTAAGTACAGACTGCATATACTGGAAAAAATTTCTGTATTTTCTTTTCAGACTATGACATTTACTGCCAGTAGAAATTAGGTGGCTAAACAAAAATAGAGTATCTTTTAAATTTCCAGAGTTTACAATTTTCAGGTAACCAAATGTGGAATTCATTTGAACAAGCACACACTTTCTAGATCCATTTTAGATCCCTGCAGCATCCAAACCATCCTCACTGAACATGGGTAGGTATGACTCAGTCTCTAGGCAAGAAAGAAACCCTTCTAAAGTGACACCTGGAAGTGAAGATGTGGTAAGAATAAATGTAGACTACTTAGCAGTTGAATCCTGCCCTGTCTCCTTTTCTAATGCTTTTCTAAAGGCAAGAGACTCACTAGAGGAAATGGACATGGAAAACGTGTAGAAGCAAGTATGTCTTCCTTTGCACTGTGTGTAATCAGCCTGTGATATTCATGGCTACAGTGAAATGGGAAAGGCAGATGTTAGAGATGAATTTTTCAGAAGGGCTGGATAATTTTATAGCCAATAATAACATTTGTAGTTATCCATGTAAAGATGAGGGCAATCAAGTGTTATGCTTCAGGGAATAAGACAATCATTACAGAGGAAAACAGGAATTTGTCTACTTCATTGTCTTTCTCCATGAATGGTATTACTTACTTTGCAGAATGTGTCATATTGTTTTGCCTTTTTCTGAAGAAACCATATGGTTCAGTGACCCGTTTCCATACAGTTACTGCTACGTGCTTATGTATCTTAATTTGAAAAGTATGTTTGCAGGTGTAAGGTCAGGTTTAGTGATGTTTCTTTCACTTTGAGAAAATTTTGGACCAAAATAAACAAGGCTTATATTATCATGTTAGTATTAGTGCAGAAAGCACTGTGTATTTTTCTTGAAAAACTAAGCCAAAAGGACCCTTACTTATTCTTAACGTAAAAGAGCAGACTTTTCTCACTCTCATCTCATTTATATTTTTATGGTGAAAAAGGCTATAAACGATAAATGTTTAATCAAGTATGAGTCTGTTCAGAGCTAAAATTGTAATTCCACTGACAGAAGGTTGATAATAGCTTTGAAGTGCAACAACACTTTCTGCCCACACACAGTAATGACCTGTAGGGTATAAATGTGCCAAAAGGGAAATCCATGCACTGTTTGATTTACAACCTCATTTTTAATGATGAGACAAAGAAATAGCGACAGAATGCACTTGTAAATCCTCTTGTTTTTTAGCCTCAGCTTTTAAAAGGAGAATATGATCAGATAATTTAAAGCTGCTTGTGTCAAATGGAGAGTAGATATATAGACTGTGATTTTACAAATGAACAGACCCTTTTTAATGCACTACGTGCATGTTTTGCAGTAAGTGAGTGAAAAAAGTGTCTGCTTCAAAATTAACATTCAGAGGTTATTTGTAGCAGTATATTCACCTCTTCCTGTAACCAGTGAGGTAAAGTGAAAAACAGCTGATGAACACACCTTTCAGAGACTTCAGCCAAGCTTTCTCTGATCTACAGTTTGTATCACAGACCCACATACTTTTCTACTGTCACAACCAGGAATGAGTAGCTGGAACCAAAGATTAAAGACTAGGAGCAGTTTTGGCTGATTGCTGCTGAAACTAATATCTCACTGGCTTCTTTGTGACTTGGGATATTTTTATGGTTCTGAATAGGATTATGGGGCTCCCTTTGCTTTTCAAGCCAAGTATGTTCTTAGGGGTAGTATTTCATCTAGGACTAAGTTTTCAGATGATTTGATGACTGTGGCCCATTTTGAAGTCCAAGAAAGTAAAACTATATTAAAATAGCTTACATACAGTTTCTTATTACGTTGAGATGAAACACCTCTTCCACACTAGCTCCATGAGCACCTGCTCTAAACCATGTAAAGTAGGGTCCTATGGTGACCCACCTGTGTCAGGAAACAGTGCAGATACATTGACTTAAGAGGCAGGACCATCTACTCTGGGAGATGCATAGTATAGACGATTACCATCTATTAAGTACCTTTGATCCAAGGCAACATTCCCCATGAATAACATCTGCAGTCATTGTCCTGGGCATGTGCTGCAGCTGTTATCCCTGGTACTTAAAGTTACTGTAGTTATATCTAAATGTGCTGCAATCATATATTCAGTGGGCCTACAGATGTAAAAGTAAACGTGGATGCAACCTATCAAAGACCCAGGTAACATTCTTTCTCCGGCAGCTGATACTAGCTGTCAGTAAATTCAAATAAAGGCCTGTGACCACAGGAAACATGATTCTTACCTTTTGTGTGGGGCTAAACCATGACAGTCTGATGTACCAATATATCTTTCAGAGTAAAAAAAAATCAGTCCTGTCTATACACGATGTGTGATCTTGTATGTGTGTACATATAGAATATACAACTTCGTGTATATACATATATTGGAACAGTCAACATATGCATTTGAATACATGTTGTGGTTTAATCCCAGCCAGCAACTAGGTACCACACAGCCACTTGCTCACCTCCCACCCTCCCCCCCCCACTCCAGAGGATGAGGAGAATCAGAGGAAAAGACAACCTTGTGGGCTGAGATAAGAACAATTCAATAATTGAAAGAAAATTAAATAAAACAATGATATTAATAATACTAACAATGCTAAAAATATGTAAGTGAAATAATGGAAAGGAAAATAAATTATACAACCACTCAACACCCACTGACTGACAGAGAGCCAGAGCCAGGGAGAGGGAGCCCACCACTGGCCCAATCCTCAACCCATACCCTGAGCATGACATTTCATGGAGTGAAATACTCCCTTGGACAGGACAGGCCAGCTGTCCTGACTCTGTCCCCTCCCAGCTTTTTGCAGCAAAGAAGCTGGGAACACAGGCACAGCACCAGAAACTGAGAAAGTCCTTGACTTTTTACGAACACTCCCAAGCAACAGTGAAGAACACCAGTGTTATCAAAACTCTTCTCCACACAAATGCAAAACACAGCCTCATACTAGCCACCAGGAAGAAAACCAACTCGCTCCCAACCTAAACTAGTGCAATACATAAGGCATATGCGCACAAATGTAGATGACCAGTTCTGACCAGTTTATGGTTTTAAGTTATTCCTTGGAAAGTAATATCATAAACAGTATTTTCAAAAGGAGTTTATGGTGCTCAGCACTGTTTTTCATAGAACATTTGGTTAAAACTTTAGGTAGTGAGGTAATTTTTAATTTATTGATAAATGAGTTCAAATTTAGTTTATAAGAAGTGCACATTATGTTACATTTTCTAATCATGATTGGTGAACTGTGGTCCATATTCAGTTTTTAGCAAAGGGCATTAGGTCTTTATTAAATCGAAGCCCAAGATGCAAAAAAAGAAAAACAAAAAAAGCCTCAATGAACTATCAGCCTCAATGAACTCTGATACATTTCAAAACCATAAAAGTACAAGCTCTGTCTAAAAGTTTTTTATGTAGTTTTCTGAGAAAACAGCATATTTAATGAAATCTACTTACAGAATAAAGCCCATTATATTATATTATATTATATTATTTTTGCTTAAAGTAAAATAATTGGAAATCTTATTATCTAAGCTTTATGTGTTCCAAAGAGGAAATCCATCACAATGCACAATAGGTCTAGATAATCCCAAAGGAAAAATACACACACAACCCCACAAACCAAACCAAACTAACAAAAAGCTCAACCATTTTAATTAAGATGCAAACCCAATTGTATCTGTTAGAAAATAAGCACTCACAAATAGTTGTGCAAAAAAGTATATGTTAAAATAGTGTGTGGCAAGCAGGAAAGCTATCTCAGAGCTGCTATATAAACAGTTCACAGGAACGGAGAATGTTTACCCATGGTGTTATAAAATAGAATGATAATTCTATAGAAAAAATTGCCTTTATAGTATAACACATTCCTGCATAAAAATTTCATGCGTTGTGATATGTAACATAAATCAATTACAGATACTTTCCATTATCTCCAAACTCTATAAAAGCTTGTATGTTTTGAGTTTCAGCCAGCAAGAGGTATGTATTAACAATGAATTTTATTGTTCAATCTCCAGCATTCACTAGACCTTTTGGACTGACATTTAACATGAAGGAGATCTATTGTAGAAATTGCACTGTTCAGCGTTGTGATATGTAACATAAATCAATTACAGATACTTTCCATTATCTCCAAACTCTATAAAAGCTTGTATGTTTTGAGTTTCAGCCAGCAAGAGGTATGTATTAACAATGAATTTTATTGTTCAATCTCCAGCATTCACTAGACCTTTTGGACTGACATTTAACATGAAGGAGATCTATTGTAGAAATTGCACTGTTCATTTCGTCTGTTATGGCCACATGGGATCTTAAAACATATGAACAGAAATTGTCTATGCCTGCAGGAGCTCACAACCTGCAGGTAAACCAAAAACTAAGTGAACAGGGGATAATCATTTAGAAGCATGGTAGTGCTAAATGCAAGTGACAATAACAGCATATGATGTAACGTTTAAAAATAACCATTTCAATCTCCAGTGGTTGAATAGCAGTATATCTTTTGGGTGATTAATTTTATGGTAACCTGACTGAAAATAAAAGGGGAGATTTCCAAAATCTAATAGAGAACAGTCTTGGAAAAGTCTGAAAAGCCGAAATATGAGGAGATACCAATCTACACTAAAGTTAGAGAGTACCAACCAGACATATTTTTGTAAAACTTAAGTTGAAACATACTTAATTTAAATTTAACCAGATAAATGAAGAACACATACAACAGTAATGAAAATGGGATACTACATCCAATAGATCTACCTAAGCAATTACAGACAACATCAAGGGAAGAAAATCAGGCTCTGATCCAAAGTTATCATAGTCAATTACTAGTAATGCTAACTCTCTGTTGTTTAGATTGGTAAAGACCATTAGGATCATCAAGTTAACTCAGCACTGCCAAATCCACCACCAACCATCTCCCTAAGCACCACATCTACACATCTTTTAAATACCTCCGGGGATGATGACTCTTCCACCTCCCTGGGCAGCCCATATCGATGCCTCACTACCCTTTTAGTGAAGAATTTTTTCATGCTATCCAATCTAAACATTCCCTGGCACAACTTCAGAATATTTCTTATTGTCTTATCACTTGTCATTGAGGAGAACAGACCAACCCCCACGTCCCTGTAATCTCCTTTCAGGTAATTGTAATCTGTGAGAAGATCTCCCCTGAGCCTCCACTTCTCCAGGCTAAAAAACCCCAGCTCCCCCAGCTAGTTCTCAAAAGACTTGTGCTCTAAACCCTTCACCAGTTTCATTGCCCTTCTCTGGACATACTCCAGCACCTCAATGTCTTTCTTGTAGTGAGAGGCCCAAAACTGAACACAGGATTCGAGGTGCAGCTTCACCAGTGCTGAGTACAGGACAATGATCTCTTCCCTAGTCCTCGTGTCCCACTGTTTGTGATGCAGGCCAGCATGCCATTTGCCTTTTTGGCCACCTGGGCACACTGCCAGCTCATATTCAGCCGGCTGTTGACCAACACCCCTAGGACCATTTTCCAACGGAGAGCATTCCAGCCACTCATCCCCAAGCCTGTAGCATTGCATGGGGTTGTTGTGACCCAGGTGTGGGACCTGGCATTTGGCCTTGTTGAAAGTTGTACAATTGGCCTTAGCCCATCTACCCAGATTGTTCAGATGCCTCTGTAGATCCTTCCTATCCTCAGGTAAATCAACACTTCCACCCAATTTGGTGTCATCTACAAATTTACTGAGAGTGCACTTGATCCCCTCATCCAGGTCATTGATAAAGATACTAAACAGAACTGGGCCTAGTTCTGAGCCCTGGGGAACACCACCTGTGACCGGCCACCAACTGGATTTAACTCCATTCACCACAACTCTCTGGGCCTGGCCATCAGTCAGATTTTTTACCCAGAAATGAGTACAACCCTCCAAGTCATAAGCAGCCAGTTTATCCAGGGAAATTCTGTGGAAAACAGTGTCAAAAGCTTTATTGAAGTCCAGGTAGATTACATGCACAGCCTTGCCCTCATCCAGTAAGTTGGTCACTTCTATACCGCTTATGCCCATTGTTGTAAATAACAACTCATAATAGCCTACTTTGCCACCAGCTGTACACAATTATGTAAAGAAATATGAAAATAACAGAGAATACTTGGATTCATGATCACTATTAGAAGGCCCAACAGCTCAAAGCTTTTTATTAGATCAATAAATACAACAGCGATTATAAACCATTCTGTTGCTCACATAATATAAAGATGGGTGCTTGAGACTAAACACAGTCTTTGTGAACTGAATATCATGAATGATATATTGTTTTCTAGAAGACAAAACTTTAAGTTACTTGAGAATATATGATAGCATCTAACTTTTAGAATTTTTAGTAGAAGAGCCAAGAGCACACTTGTGCACCTATCTTTGAGAACAAATTCTAAGTTCTAGCAATGAGTTTATAGTAGAAAGGAATATCTGCTGTTCTGAATAGAGAAAATTCAAATGTCATGTATTTTCCATCAGGGAGATTTCTAATACATCTTTCAGTCTTTTATAAAATCAGTCACCAACAACCCATTCAGGAAAGCAATTTAATTTGGCTTTTTAGATGCCTTTATTTTAAGCATTGCAGCATTTGGTTTTTTTGCTTCACATTAGCAAAATGGTGTTTGTTATTTGAAAGGAGTGCCAAGTCTAGGACTATCCCAGTATTCACAAAAGCAATAGGTTTTTCTTTCTTTCAAACATTAACTGAGCTAGACCCAAGTAAATATATAAAGTTGTAACTGTATTTTTTGTCTTCTGTCTTAGCATTCTTTCTCCTTCAGTAATTGTACACACGTATTAGGTTTTGAAGTATGATAGTCTAACCAGATTAAAAGTGGCAAAGTGTGATTAAGACACCCAGCTATGAAGGTACAGAGCTTTGTATAACTCTTTTTAGCCTGCTTCTACTCTGGCCTTGTTTGAGTATTTATACATGATAATTTAAACCAGAAAGTGTACATCTATATATAAATACTTCTAAAGTCATTATACTGACAGGTGTTGAACATTATCACAGCAATGCATGAAAAATAATGCTGTTGCTATCTTTTGGTTTTCTTGCTTTTAAATTGTTATATACCCTCTCTTGCTTTTAGGTAGTTAGTAATTTAATATAATTTATGCACTAATACAAAACCCATTGTACTAGCTGTAGCAAGCTCAAGTTGCCAAGCTGACTACATTTTTTGTTAAGTAACTGAAAATGATGGTAAATCACTGATCCAGTGTAGAGAGTTTAGAACTTTGTAATCTAGAATTTATTGATGCCCTTCAGCTAAGGAAACTTCTGGTTTCCCTTTAACCTCTAAGCAAGTGGGATTGTCATACCTGTGTATGCCTTCTGAAAATAGCCTTTGTCCTCAGATTTAAATATGATAAAAAAACTTCACAGAAATATGGCGTACGTTTTAAATGATCCATGTCTAATGTAGTCACTCAACTTCCTTATCTTCCTTTCTGAACTTCATCCCACAAAAAAATGGCAAACAGAAAACCTGATGTAGATGTTAAAATAAGTTGAGTGTCATATATTTGATTAGATACAGTTTAGGTTCAGTGTTCATGGGTGAAGGTATCACATTTCTGAGTGGTGTTCTTCACTGAGAATCGTTCTCCAAGAGGTGCTGACATGAGATGAGAAACAGTTGGAGAACTGTTAAAGTCCACATAATGCAATGGACAAATATTTCTTAGATTTTCAGTGAAGGGGATTCAGGCACAGATATTTTGGTGAAGTTTTGGGATTGTTTTGCCTTGGCCACTCTTTTTCTTCACTAGCTTTCTTCCCCTGATCCCTGCAGTCCCGCTTCATTGTTGGAACATGTGTCCCTAGTGCCTGTGCTGCAATAATAAAAAAGCCAATGCTGTGATGCAAAGGGAAGATGGGAAAAGTCAAGTCTTTTCCCTGTGCTTTCTGACTGGGTTTTGGGCCTGGAATTGTCATTTGCACCTTGGTTAGGGCAGTTTGCCAAGCAGAGCATGAGTTTGTGGAGGATTGAGACCCACCAGGATCCTACTGTGTTGTCTGTTCTAGGAGACATGGCCCACCTCAGTTTAGTTTGTGTCTAAATCTAGGCTCTATCTGCCTTTTGACTGGAGTACTTCGTGCCATATGGAAGGCAAAAGACAAAAGCCATTGATTCAGTTCAAAAAGTAAGACCAAAAAAAAAAAAAAAAGCCTCACTTTGAAGCTCAAAAATCCTGGAGGAGCCTGTTCTCTCAATTCTTGTAGGAGACACCTTTGCAATTTGGTATCCTTCATGACCAGAGCCACAAAAAGCAGAGGTCTAAGAGTTTAACAAATAATTTACAGGCATTCCGTTAAATGCCTTTGGCTGCTGCAGTCTAGCACACTGTAATGATCATCCCATGCCCACCTCGTATGAGAGAGGTGTAGCAATAGGTTGTGACCCTCTCCTGACATATCTTCCAATCTCCAGAACTGCTGAGCAAGAGCTTATGAAAATCTTTAAAAGATTCAGTTCCAGCATCTCCAAGATTTGATAATTTTTTTCTATCCCATTTTACTGGCCATTAACCTATCATAAAAGGACCCTAGTAGGAATAGGAATATCTTTCCAAGGCTTTATTTTTTTTTCTCTTCTACTTAACACTTACATGAAAGAACATTATCACTTAATCTGGCAACACAGCATGCAAACCGCCAGAGTTACATTTTGACTAGTGAAAGATGAACCTCAAAAGCCTGGAAATTCTTTTCACTCAGACAATGTCTAAATGGTAGTATTGTTATTTAAATATCTTCAGTCCACGCATTTGTGATGGAAATTACCCTACTTTAAATTACGATTTCTTATAAGCTTTCCAGGTAAAATGTAAAAGCAGAAAAAGGCTTAGATGCACTTTTAAGCTTCAATTTTCACATCAGTGTGCTTAACTCTTATTTTAACTTCCATATTGTTTAGCCTGGCAATAAGATTCCACAAATTAAAAATAAACAGAAACCCAGAAACATGGGTTAGTTAAAAACTCAGTATTGGAGAACTTCATTGGTTAAAAGATCTTTTAAAAGTTACTGTTCTCCTATTTGCTTGTCTAAGTAGCTGAATGATGAAAGCATGTGGATTGAAGTAAGATGTAATTGTGCATCCTTTTTTTTTTTTAAGCTTTCAAATGAATTTATGGCTATGCTATTGAATATGACTATATTATATGTTGAGATCTGCTGAGATTTTATGAGCATGCATGCGTGTGCATCTATTATGCCAGCTGTGAGGTAAAACCTGGTAAAAGAAAGCTCTTTCATTGCTTAATAAATCATGTATTAGGCATTGATAACAGACTAACCTCTAGTGGGTGATGTAAAAGTGCATTTGACACAGAGTCAATTAGAGTTCAGTGACAATTTCAGTAGTTATCACTACTTGGTGGGATTCATTTACAGAACAAGGGACATTAAATCCCTTAATCCTGAGAGTCAGAATTTTCTTCTACCCTTTAATAGTTCCAACACTTCAGCCAAAGGTGAATGAAGGAGATATTCCCTACATAGTGGACAAATACTTATATTCAGCATTTTACAGGCTACAAAGATCTGAGTGTCCACTTTTTGTTTTCCAAAGGATTATATTAACATGTGCAATTTAGACACTCCTATTCCTTCTTTTACCTTGCTATTTCCACCTTACAGTAAAAAAAAAAAAAAATCTTCTTTATATGTGTGATATGTTTTGGCATACATATCAGTTTGGGTTAGAGCTTTGAAGGAATAGAACTTTCCTTCCTCTTGAAAAAAAGTCAGTGAAATTGTAGGGGAAAAAAGCCATCTCAGAATCTCAAGCCTCAGATTGGGGGTTATAATAATCTCAGTGTTGGTTAATCATCCAAGTTGGTAGCGAGCAACCACTCACAGTTTTTGTTCTTGTCATCTAAGAAGTCAGGCTCTGAACAAAGACAAAAATTGTGTGACAGCCCACAGACCTGAGTAAAATTAGGCTAAGTCTTCATATGGCAGACAATGAAACGGCTTTAAATATTCTTTGGTTTAAATATTTATCATCCAACAGTCTTCCAGATCTTAGACGCAGTAATGTTCTTCACAAAGGTCTTCTGCATTAGACCCCTGCATGTCTGGTTTTGACTTTCCCAGTGAATCCCGTACACTGTGTCAACATGCATAGCTGTGAGTTACATTTCCTGACACCCAGCTGTCCCTCTGCACTTTAAAGGGAACTTGGGTGTCCAGATGTGTTTGTGCATTTCCATCTAAAAGCTGTGTGTCTTGAAATTCATGCTTAATATGCGATGCATTTTCTTACAAAGTCTTTGGGTCTTAAAGAACAAAACAAAAGAAACAGTATCTAAGGTGTCACTAGGTTCCAAGATTTTGGAATAGCAGATATTTTACTTGAAGCATTTTTACAGGCTTTTCTTTAACATGGGGGCATCCTGGTCCCATATGTACCAAGAGTCAACAAACCATACAAACAAGAACTGAGTGTCAAGAGTGTGGGCTCTGAGCTATCACCCATGACCTGCAAGTGACAGGAGAATACCTGAAACTGCTGGAAAGGTGTCCTGTAATGTCATTTTGGACTACTGTGATTGGGAGTCTGTTCTGGTGTCTGGCTATAAGAAACCCTTGCTGTGAAAACTGGAAGGAACACTATTATATGGATGTCTGACACCATGTAGGAGCAGAGGGCCTGAGGTGGCAATCTTGTGCTTTGGGACCAAGCTGCCATCCAGAGCCAGAGACTGGTTGGAGGGGTGCTGCATGTCCCCTGGTTTGATTACACCTCTCAGCGGAGAGGTACCCATGGTAGGTATCAGCTACCATGTGTCAGTGAATGAAAAACGTTCCTTGTCACAGTCTCACTCACTTAGTCTGCTTAATAAACCTGAGAGTATCCCATTCTTTAGTTCCTTTTCCACATCTGACATCTCTGGAATTACTGCTAGTATTCTATGGACAGATATTTTAGCTTTAACAGTTATTGAACATTTTCCTAAACAGACTTTTCCTTGACACATATGATCAACAGCTATATTTTGCAAATATTTAAATTTTACTTATACTTTATCTGTGCATGCTCTACTAAGAATATTTTCTCAGCTATTACAATGACCTCTTTCTTGTTTTTTCCCCTCTCTTTTGTCTTTTTTTTTTTTCAAGAAGGAAAGCTTATTTCTTTGGACTAATGGTGTAATTAGTTTCCTGAATAAAATTCCAGACAGAACTTTAAACTCTACTATAAAATTTCCAAGTATCTTGAAGACTTGTTTCTAGATGGAGTTGTTCTGAATAGTGCTAATTGTTCCATCCAAAATTTAGGGAGAACCTTTTTACTGGTCACCATATCAATGATAGCCCCAAGTGGAGAGACAGACATAAAAGTTTCCTCTCACAGAGGTTTTCTTATAACACTGAAGCTGACTTTTACATGGTGCTCTACCTACAGTTAATGACACAGCTCACAAATCAAAGAGCTGTTTTCTGCATATTGGCCAGCTGCCCAGAGGACAGATTTTAATTTCACTTCATCCCCAAACTGCCTAACATGGAGCTTTGTGAGTGACGATTTTCTGATGCAGGTTCATATTTCTGGTTCTCACTGAAGTCCCTTCTCTGTGTTCACAGGCACAGGGCAGTGTTCTACCATGTGTCTCAACCTCAAAGTAATGAAAAGAAAGAAATTAGAAACTATCCTCTGTCACTGCTATTGATCCTTGAGTCTTGGTGACACCAGCTCTAGCACAGAGGGCATAACATTACTGATATTCTCTGTGATTTTCTTATAGCAATGACAGACAACGGGGGGAGGAAATAACCATGCTGTAGCAAGTGTCCAAGACTCAATGTAATCTGAATGCAAACCAGAACCCAGATCTCAAAACACTAATGGCAGTGATGGATGATTTCTTGATGGTGTAGAGTGGAGAGCAGACATCACTTCTCATCTTTGTGGACCTCTTTGCAATATGTGATGTAGACAGTGATCATAAGAGATTACTGAAGAAAATGGCAAGGCTGCATAATGAATATATCAAAATGGTTTTACATCTCTCTGGGTGTATACAGCTCTAATAAGGTGACAGGAAATGTCATGTTTGTCTCCACAATTCTCACTTCTCTCTTTGAAGCTATTGGACATCTACAGGCACATCCTAGAAATGGTGGACTCAGTGCAGAAACTACACAGCTCTCATCATGCTTATCCTCACCAGACAGAGTTGGATGGGGTCAAAGTTTGACTAAGAACAAGCTAATGGATGAAGACTAGTTGTGCCTGAATGAAGAAAATTGAATCTACACAAGGCAGAGATTATGATGAGGGGAATCAAAGCAAACCATCAATTAACAGAACTTTGGGGAGTTTACAGCCTCATATTAGAAAATATCTTGTAGTAAAGTAATATCAAAGTTATTTCAGATAGAAGAAATAGACAGCCTGTGTCTCAGGTTTTTCACAAGATCCTGGTTCACGATGAAATGGTGAAGAACAACTCTTAAACTGTCTCCTACCTTTTAAATTCTTAGGTTTAAGTATTGAAAACCCTCATTTAATGTGACTAGGGTATATTAGAGTGAAGAAAGAAGGAGAAGGGAGAGAACAGGACAGAAGCAGAACTGAATTTTTTTAAGTTTTCACAAAGGTGAATGACCAAAACTTGCAAATTTCCTGACGTCTCCATGGGCTATTACCTGGGTTGGAGTATTCAGAGCTTCTGCCATTAGCTAATAAATTATGAGACTGCAATATCACATTTCCAGTTTACACAAGGGCCAGAAATTATTACATTTACCATTGTATATAAATACATTTAATCTATGAGTTTTACAGATGATATCCAGTATTAATGGAATAATAATTCCAGCTTCAGCTTTTGCATATTTTCATGTTGTTTCCACCCCAGATCCTCCAGATGTCCTTCTGTGGTCTCTCCTTGTGTACTCTGTTCACTTTTAATGATCTCTTCACTTCCAGTGTTTTCATGTCTTCTGACTCATTAAAATCTCTCCAGGTTCCCAGTGCAGTGTTAGTTTCAGTTCCTGATATCCTTGCCTGAAACTTTCATATCATCCTCCCAAATAAAAATCTTCCCACTAAAAACATTCTTTCTAAGCAGTCTGGGTTTCTTTCTCTTAACTTTCCCCCAGCAACTCTTTAGTGACTTCAGTTACTCAGTTATTCTTAGTCAAGCTGCTATAATCTCTTGGTGCATATCTCTGCCTGTCTTCCTAGGCATCCTATGCTCATTTACTCCTTTTGCTACCCTGGTTCAACTCTTACATTCTCTTTTTTGACGTGAGCTTGCTGATGCCATGTTGCTTTTGCCTAGCCTGATGCTGAGAACAAAGGAAAAAAAGTATGTCTCTGCATGGTTAACTCACTATGTGTTGAGTCCTTGCTGACACTGTACTTCCATCCACATGAAAACCAACTCTCTGTGTTGGTATTGAAGTCCAGCATATGCAGGGCATGAGTGAGAAGGTGGGACAAAGCTCTGGTTCTGTACCTCGGCACATGACCGAGTGCCTGGGAACAGGCAGTTCAACATCCAAGTTTGAAATCTCTTGGCAGGAAAATATCAATGCAGACACAGGACATACCTGTGAGAATTTGTACTTTAGAAGAAGACAAATTCAAACATAGTGGAAATTTTCAAAGTCTAAGATTTTGCTCAAGGGCCACTAAAAAAAATCACTTGAATTATTTGAAATGACCTTCACCCTTCTTTCTGTTTTCTTTCCTGTTTTGCTCATCAGAAGAAACAGAGATGCAGATGCATCTTTTCCAAACAACAGATGGTAAGCTTTTGATCCAAACCACAAATGCCCCAAACTACAGTCATGAAATTCTTATAAGAATTGTTCTGAGTATAGTAAAAAAATCATCTTTTTTTTTCTTTTTTAATACTTTTTTAAAATTACACATTGAAAATGGTTGAATGGTTTTGCGTATCTGTGTGAAAACTAAAATATCAACCTGAGATTATCAGGGAAAAATAATGCATGCAAAAGTGATAAGTGATTGAAAATAATTGGTTGTTTGACACACATATATAAGTGATGTTCTCAAAAGGTTAATAAAGGATGAAAGAAGTGCAAGAAAAAATGTAGTGTGAAGAGCCACCAAATATCAGTACCTTTCATAATCCCATTCATTAGTAGTGAAGCAAGTAAAATAACATGATGCATATACCTTTAATTACCTATTCCTGGATCTTATTTATGCTCAAAATATGTTACTCCATAAGTAAAGGTAAACAACAGATTTTTATCACATGTGCGCAAATAATCCTAAACCCTTGTGTCATAACGTGAAATGATGTTCGAAAATAATCCATGACTTATTTTTTCCCTTGTGAACAGAAAGTTTAGCAAGATCAGGAAAATTAAATCATGTTGTAGAGAAACAAGCCTGTTAGTTATGTTGCATTTCTATAAAATATCATTGTCCTGTAATGCAATCAAGTAGCAGCAATGAAAGGTCTTTATCCAAATTAACACCAGTAGCTATATTACTTAGCAAGCATGAGCGTAACTTTTCCTCATAGAATATTCTTTCTGCATATGTTATCATATTGATTTCCATTTATTTTGATGGATTTTTTAGATGACATTCTGTCTTCACTGTAAATGTTATGTGTCACTTGACTTTAATTCCAAATACCAATATAGTTAGCAGAACAAAATGTCCCAAATGAAATGGGAACGCATAACAGATGTGATGAGACATCTTTGCTAAAAAATATTACATGACAGCAAGTAAATAATACACAAACAAGCAGTAGCACCCAAATAACTGTATCAATATAGTGTACATACCAGTGCTTGTGACAGTCTCATGTAAGAATGCCATTTAAAAGTAAGAAAGAAGCCTGTGGGAAAGTGAAACTTGGTAAATACATTTGTAATTGTCAGTTTTAAAAGCAGTTTAAAGGTAAATTTAAAGAAAAAAATGTAGAGTATACATTCATATGACAATTAAAGATAATGTGTTGTAATGCTCTACCTACATTTAAAATAACTCTTAAAACTAATGAAGAAAGGCAGAACTGTATACAGAGAAGAAGAGAGCTTTGTGGTTTTCTGTATAGAAACAATATATCTTTCTTTGATATTAAAACAAGAAATAAAAAAGTCATGTGAAAAAGCATGATTGGTGATCATGACAGACCATGATGGACCATATGAGTGCATATGAATGTACAGAAATACTATGCTTCATCATGTGTAAGAGTAATCATACCTTATCTTTTTCCTCTGAAGAGAAAACGGTAGGGACACAGGAAAAAAACAAAACCAAAAACAACCACCCCCAAAACCAAAACCCAAAAACCAAAGAAACAAAACCCCGCCCCAAAAAACCCCCAAAAATCCCAAAACAACAACAAAGGCCAGTGTGAAGAAAAGAATTCATTTTTAATATGAGAAAATTTAGAAATTAAACAATGAATTAAAGATCTTTGTTCTTCTTTTGTATATATTTTTATATTGCATACATTAAAACAAGAATTGTTGGAGGGAATGAAGTAGAGTCATTACACCCCAAGATATATTATGCCATAGATCTGTAGCTCCCTCCGGCCATAGTGTTGTGAGTCACTCCCCTCCCCACCTCAAAAATACTCATATAATCAATTCATATCCCACTGAAATGGCTGCAGTCTGCCAGGGAAGAAGTCCTGCTCTCAGGGTGTGCTATGGCTACAGTGTGCATTGCACTGTGAGCAGTTCTTGCTGTGAAAGGAGCAGAGCTGATTTCCCATGAATGTGCTGCTACTGAAAAGTGGAACCCTCCTACTACAGGAATAAGGACAGGAGAGGTTGCATATCATGTCAGTTGTGCTGGTTTTGGTGGGGATGGAGCTGGTTTTCTTCCTGGTGGCTAGTATGAGGCTGTGTTTTGCATTTGTGTGGAGAAGAGTTTTGATAAAGCTGGTGTTTTTCATTGTTGCTTGGGAGTGTTCATACTGAGTCAAGGACTTTTTCAGTTTCTGGTGCTGCATCTGTGTTCCCAGCTTCTTTGCTACAAGAAGCTGGGAGGGGACACAGTCAGGATGTCTGGCCTGTCCTGTCCAAGGGAGTATTTCACTCCATGCAATGTCATGCTCAGGGTATGGGTTAGGGTTGGGCCAGGGGTGGGCTCTCTCTCTCCGGCTTTGGCTCTCAGTCGGTCAGTGGGTGGTGGGCAGTTCTATAAGTTGTTTTCCTTTCCATTATTTTCATTACATATTAATGTTAGTATTATTAGTATCATTGTTTTACTTAATTTTCTTTCAATTATTAAATTGTTCTTATCTCAGCCCACAAGGTCGTCTTTTCCTCCGATTCTCCACATCCACTGGAGGAGTCAAGGGAGGTGAGCAAGTGGCTGTGTGGTACCTAGTTGCTGGCTGGGATTAAACCGTGACACAGTACTGCGTCTTCTAGAACAGCCAGTGATCTCTGCCGTTACTTGGTTGTCCTGAGACCACCAGAGAGTTGTCCTGACAAACTACCAGCTGTGGCAACAGAGTCAAATATAAAGAGCAGCTCCTTTGCATTCAAGTGATGAATTTACTGGTTTATTCAAGTCTCCTCTTTTAATACATTTTCCAGGTGCAAATTCCTTCATTATTTTTAGACAAAAATGGTCTGGGGAAATGGCATGAGAGAATGAACTCCTTAGGGTTAACTTTGGCTCATAATACTAAAGAAGTCCCTGTAATATTTCAGCCAGAACATTTCAGGTACCTGACCAGCTCCCCGCAGATACGGCAGGTTGCTGCCAGACCTCCCAGAGCCATCTCTCCCCAGGCTTAGCCAGCCCCATCCCTCAGCCTCTCCTCCGGCGGCAACTACTCCAGCCCCAACCAGCCTGGGGGTCCCTTGCTGTACTGGCACCAGTCTGCCTGCCCATGTCTCTGACACCACTGTGTAGTCTTTTCACTGAGGGTTTCTGTCACCAACACTCTGTATTCTGACCATTTACATTTCAAACAACTGCTACGAAAGGAGAACATTTCAACAACACAGCTCTCCTGTGAAATGGAGACAGAATATGGTTTCTTCTCTTCTGTGCTTGAATAAAAGCAGAATAATTTTAATCTTAAATATATTCATTATTCTGATGAATTTTAAAGCAACCTTAAAGAATTTGTGAATGCTAATGAACTTAATATTTATTTTGATATTTAAGATGATAGCTTTGCAACCTGCTCTGTGCTCTGATCCAGAAGTTGTTCTTTCCCTCTATTACACATAATTGCATATTACTTTGCATTCATGGCATATTTGAATAAGAATATTTTAGTGAACTAAGATGAAGATTAAGGCGTGTAAATAGTATTCTTCCAGATATAAAACACCACACAAATCACTACAGTTACAAGGAGATAAATACTCTCCAGTTGGTGTACTGTGAGATAAATTCACTTAAGTATGGCAAAAAGCTATGAGATCTTGGAAAAGGAAGTGTTATTTATTCTTAGTTTTATCTATGTGATTTTATTAATAAATCTACTATCATTAAATGTGACAGTAAACTGTAAAAGCAGCAAACAACCACCTTACACTTTTCATGGCAGGGAATTCAGTCTTATGACAGAAATTTTACTTAGCTGTGTACAAGCTATTATGTTGTAAAGTCTGAAAACTCCTTCAAGAGAAAACTCCTGCTAGGAAAAAGATGTGAACTTTTCCAGGAAGCAAACAGAAAAGGAAGTGGCAGAGGCAGGCGAGGTACAGCTGAGCATCCCTGAAGCACTGCTGGCTGGTTAGAGGGAACGGAAGGCTAGTCAGGGCAGGTCTTTCAGGGTCGAGGCCGCCAGCGATCGAAGTGCATCTGCTTCTGTCACTCTGTGGAATCCCATCACATGCTCTGAACTAATGGAAGGAAAAAATGCAGGTTTCCTGCAAATATTATCCCCCAAACCATCACACACATCTAAGTGGGGATAAACTACAGCTGTAGTAAGATGAAAATGTATTGCCAATTTGTTAAAATTTTGAGTGGTTTGGAAGGACTTCATAAAAATACTAAATAAATCGGTTATGGACATAAAAGTAAGGCACTGTTATTCACTATCATACAGTATTTTCTGTACAGACTGTAAAAAAAGTCTTTCACTAAACCACAAATTTTATGTTTACAAGATATCAGTCAATAAAGTTAAATATATTCTGTATTTTTTTGAATTATAATATTACTTATAAATAAACACACTCATATATTGTGGTCTCTAATAATAATTTTTAAACTTAATTGCATTTGTTTCCATTTTTTGATTAATGTGTAATATAAAAATTTCTAATAAAGAACTTATTACAGTATAAATCTACTCCAGCTGTATTTATGCAGCTTGATAATGACACTTTTGATTGTCTTCTCCTTTTAGAATTGGAACAGAGTGTTTGCAATGACAGCTCTGCTATCTATCTAATCTATTCTACTTTCTTTTTTTTTTTACCTGTGCATACCAGAGAGCTATACCAGGAAATATTATGACATTTGCAATAATGCTTTCAAGGGAAACAAATTCTTATGGAACAGATATTAAATGTGTTGTGAATATTGGGAAGAAAAGCATTCAGTATGTGTGTTACTCAAAGTGAAGTTCTCATTGGGCAATGTATATTACTATTGTAATTGGGTTAAATGATACAGATGGATTTATGTAATTTATCAGTGGAATAATGTAAAATTATTTGCTCTTATGAGTCTGGAAATTGTCCAAGCAGGGGGAAAAAAAAAGTAAATATGATAAAATCATAAATATTTTCTCCATCATTGCTGAAACTCTAATTTTCTTGCTTATTGCTTGAGTTGATAAAACAAATAAAAGAAGGAATCTCAGAGAGATATCTTTAATATGTAAAATGAATTTCAATGTTCTCTCCTGCTGGTATTTTTATGGAAAAGCTGACTAGATGCTGCACATGGAACAGAAAAATCTGCATTTAGATGGAAATATTATGAAATGCATGATATGGTACAAAGTAAGTCTTTTAATGGAGATAGCAAAGTGTTGCATTATATGGTTGAGTGGAAAAACCAGCATGCATATAGGCTTTTATGTCCAGCTTTCCTGATTTGCCCAAGAGAGCCCACTTTATTTTAATCTGAACCTAATACGGGGGGGAAGGGAGGGGG
>NW_010271375.1:0-11590 GCF_000690775.1 Eurypyga helias
TGTCCACCAGGGTCGTGACCCCATCTCTGCTATGATG
Source organism: Eurypyga helias (assembly GCF_000690775.1). NCBI lineage: Eukaryota > Metazoa > Chordata > Aves > Eurypygiformes > Eurypygidae > Eurypyga > Eurypyga helias. The sequence goes on from NW_010271375.1 coordinate 38, forward strand.
CCACACGAAAATGGTGATCAGTTACTAAAACTTCTTTCAGGCTATGCTCGTGTTTATTAAAAAAGAAAAAATCCATCCTCTTTGTGCATTAACTACCTTCATCCCAACGCAAAAAAGTGTTGCCTTTTTACCTGTAAACTAAAATAATCTTTGAAAAAGTTTGTTTTCTCCAGTAGCTCCGCAGGTTACTGGAGTATCGCTAGAGTAACCTGTGTGCTGTAGTGAGCCACTCTCACATTTGTAAGGAGGATACAGGACAAACCCAGAGGCTGAGAAAACAGTGTTTGGTTATTCCCCATTCACCTTCATTGCTTAGGGCTTGGGCCACTGAATTACACAGTCATGCACACAGTTATTCATTCATATCTCTTTATGAATAAACATTCACAGATGTGTATACGTTAATATGTGTATATATATGCACACACACACAATGGATATATATAAAAAAGGTATTCAGAGCGTCAGATTGAAGTCCCTTGAGACTGAGCAATCTAAGCAGGAAAGGAACCAGATTGTGCTTTCAAACTTTTAAAATATGTCATTACATTTGTGAAGTACTGGCTGTGCACCAGGGAGGCTAGCAGCAGCATTTAAAAGACTCAATCCAAGTAATATAATAAAGGATGATTTGAAGGACTGCCTTTATAATAAACACAATGCTGTTAAATCAGTAAGTGCTAGTGAAAGATGTAAGTGATCACCAGCTCTCTAACGCTTAGCTTAGATCAAGTAGCCTCACAATGTTAATCTGATGGATCATGTCCTCTTAAAATCAGAAAACCTGATTCAGATCCCCACGTGCTCTGCTGGCAAATGGCAACTGGCAAAAAAAAAAAAGGGGGATGGAGTGGGTCAAATTCTACATTCGTTTGGCAGATAACAACACCTGCTGTTCATCTGTGTGCATTTAAAGAGTTGGCCAGCTTGCAGTTCATCAGCATTGCTTTTGTTCAGGGTCTACCTTGTGAATGAATGCCTGTGATATTCCAGGGGATTGCCGCCTTCTATTTCTCTTCTTTACAAAGGCAAGGAGAAGCTCAAAATAAACTTTCATGGGATGAAAAGTAATTGGGAAATAACACTCCTTGGGAAACATCCTCTTAAAGTCCTTCTAACCAAGCACCCATTTGCTCAGTGCTCTACCCTACCTTCTTCTTACTTAATGCATATGTGATTTAGGGTTTTTTTTTATTCTGTTTATATCTGGGGCCTGCCACACAGTGGAAACCCATTAACTCTTCTACAGTAAAGAAACGGGCACAAAGAGCAAGAAAACCATAGGACCCCTGGGCTGTCTTGCAGCTTGGCTCACCAGGACCAAGACAGGGATAGCACCCTGGGAAACTGATGTCAGCCGCATCCTGTCAGAAACTGCAAATAAGGCCAAGCAGTGAGTGTACCGACGTCAGGAGTCACCTACTGAAGGCAGTGTTTTCTCTACATGGAAACTGGTATGCATTCCAGTTTGGCTATAAAGATACTGCACATCCAGGTGTCGCTTAAGTCAAGGCATAGACAACTTCCTTGGTTTCAACAAGGGGTGGACTTGTTACGCTAGACGTATCTAATAATCCTTCAGTTAGTTTTATAATACATGTCCAAACAAAAGTGTATGTTATAATTTTATAATACATGTCCAAACAAAAGTATATACAAAAGTATGCCTTTATCTTTCTGACTTTCCTTTGGTGCTGTGAGCAGTTCAGGTCTTGCAACTTCAAACTGGCAGCCCTTAAAAATTGCCCTCCTCAAAAATTGTCTTGTCAAGTGTCAGAGACCTGGAGTTAGAAGTAAACAGAGTTGACAGGACCACTTAACTTTTTTTCTCAGGTGATCCTCCTGTAATAACATACAAGGATGGTATAAGGAGATGCCAGAACCCATTACCCATTTCCTGTCCTGACACATTTTAGGTAGTTAATATAGAACTGGTTTACTTCTGAAAAAGTAAAAAGCCTTTGTGATATTTAGACAAATTCTTTTATTGTTAATCCTGTGGTTAGTAGCCTGGGTTTCTGTCATCTTCCACTTCTCCCCTAATATTTTTGAAACTATTTGAGCCAATTTCAGCTGCACTTTGAAATGACATAGTTGTGTGATTCTTTTACTGACAGCACGTCCACATAGAAACTTATCCATGGATCTGTAGAAAACAGGTGTTTACTGTTTCTGATGTTCAGAAACCATGTAGGGGTTTTCTTTCCTTGTGTCCATGTTCACAGCTGAGAACAATCCGCCCTCACAGTTAATCTTTTCCGGTTACACACAGGTTATCAAATTAGCTTGTTGTCTCTACACAGTGCACACTCAGTTCTCCTGGCAGCCTGGGCTGAACGTATTTCTTCAATCTTTTATCGCTTTAGTTGCCCTCATTGGATTCTTTCTGATTTATTTCGTATTTTGGATGGAAGCCAGTGCTTTTCCACCAGCACCAACTTGACTTACAAAATAAATCTGGCGTAACAGCAACGAAGGTAACGGCAGCACCAGAGCTGTGTGTGCAGCTGCAGACCTGACCTTGCAGAGTTGATATAAAATAGTACCGTTACTAGTCCCTCGATTCCCTGCTTGGTAATGCTACTGTTTATGCATTTCAAAACAGCAATCACCTCTTTTTTTGCAGCAGTAGCTTCACTCTTCGTGCTTGTCTGGAGTTAACGGGCTCAGGCTGTATCGGGATCCCTTGATGAAGCTCCGGCTCGGTGAAACGCTTCAGGTGTGCTGTGTTCGATCACGGCCCCAGCCTGCGCAACAGAGCCTCTCACTTTCCCCAGTGAAGTACCCTGAGCATATGGTTGGTTTGTTCTAGCGCTTGCTGCAGTTTAGCTACCTCCTTTGCAGTTTTAACTGCTCTTCTTAGTGTGTCTTCGGCTATTTAGGCCAAATGGTCCAATCTGGTTGTCCGCAGTTACACATTTAAAGCACTAACCAAGAAGGCTGACTTTTATGTGGATTTCATTTTCCCTCAGTTTGTTTAAAAACAGTAGGATTCCTAAGCACTTTAGAACATCGCATCACTTCTGAGGCATATAAAGCTTAAGACTTAAGCGTTGATATTGTCAGCAAGTGGAATTTAGGAAAAAGCTCCTTAGCTGCATGTCCCAGCTGGGGCTGTGGGAGAAGAGAACCTCAATAAAGCTAAAGACATAGAAAATCCATTCCTGTGCATTTTTCGTATCTTAGAGCACGTCTTTGTAAAAATCTGGTTCAGAGACATCGTAACTCGGCTGATTTATACTGGCCAAGGAAGTTGTCATCCATCAGCGGAGATAAATCTGAGGGCACACATTTAGCCCATCCCACCTATGGAGGTCTCAGACTACTTCATTGCCTCGGTCAGGGTAGACTGAGCAAGTGCTGCCCAGCAGTTAACCGCAGCATAGCTACTGCAAACTCATCTGTACTGAACCCCAAGTAGAACTTGTCTTTAGCACAATTTCAGTTTTTACTGTGCTCCTGGAGTTCTAGAGGAGGAAAAAGACCTTAACTGCTTCCCCAGTTGGACTGATTAGACTTTTCCTACATAATTGATGTGACCTCTTACTTCCTGAGCTAAGGATTATGTGTCCAGAAGGATGGCTCCCACTGGAGCTTGCAGAGGTAGCTAATTCAAAGACATCACTCTAAGGTGCGAGTCTGACAGTCTGGAGTTCTGCAGCAGAAATTTGCTGTCTGACATAGTTACGCCTTATGTGGTGTATTACTCATTGCTGTGTCTAATATAATGACTGTCTGCACTACTTTCTGGGTCAAAACTGTCCATACTTCTGTATGTGTATAGATACATGTAAATTTATATACATATATATCATGTACTATGCACAGACAAAATCTCATTTGTTTTATGGTATATATGTGGTCCAGGTGGGAAATTTTGCTTTTTTCCTTGAAGGAACAAAAGCAAAATTCCACTACCCCAAATGTTTTTCCTGCAAATTTAAGTGGATGCTTCCCGAGGTCTGCCTTCTCTTTGAAACAGGCTTCCTGTCCAAACCGGTTCCTCTATGAAGGGCCACCATGCCACCTCTTGGTGATTCACCACGGTGCTTGATGGATGGAATAGCCCAGGTAGAAGACCTAGCCTGCAGCTGAAAGAGGACACTAGAGCTACAACTCCTATGTAGCTGAACAGAGCTCTTCATTATCTTGAAACACCCATATGTTTTCTATCTTCCAGGTGCTGCTCACAACAATATAGCATTTTGTAGATGATTGCAAGGCCTGGATAGAACCGAACTCAGGAGAGCTGTAGACGGTTTTCAGTTATAGGATGGGCTTTTCTAGCACAACGTATCTTACGATCTGGGGTCACTTTTTAAGCACATAATTAAGCATTACTATGAACTATGTAAGAATAATTATACCCATTTAACAGATGTCTAAATGGAAACAAAGCAAAGCTGCAGCCGGTAGTCCCCTGGAGAGCCAGAAGAAAGGATTAATTTCTGACTACTGTATCTCGGTTTCTTTTGTAACATAGTATATTCTCCAACTGCAATTTTTACAATTATTGCTCATTAGATCACTTTTCTTTACAGCATTTAGGCAGATATTTTAACTCACCCTCATCACCCAACGAGCACATGCTAGATTAACCTCTTTGCCCTTGGAGACTGTCTCGTAGAAATTGCTATTTTTCCCTTGGACAGTGACCTCAGGAACATCCTGGTGACAATGCTCAGCAGCACGTCTTACTCATGCTCCATGAGAAAGCCAAATGTTTAGCGTTGCTGCACTGACAAAACGAGTCGCCTACTCTGGACTGGTGAAAAGGAAGTCTTTGAAAAATATTATTCCTGGTGGCAAGTAACTGTGCCATTACCCAAAGTGCCTTGTTGCTAGGCATTTGTTGTGTCTTATTTTGGTCATGGCTCAGATATTTTATAATGCAGTATACTGCCTTTCGAGAAGAATCAACTTGGATGTTTTTCTTTCATATTTCTCTACTCCCTATTTTACAATCCAGTTCCACTACACGCATCTGAAAAAGCCTTTTCTTCTGCTGATAAGACTATTTTGTTTTCATAATTTTGCAGTACAGCTATTTTAACATCACACCATTGTTAGAGGCTTATTTAATCAGAGAAAGGATCGTCATTAATGGTTAGAGCCTCTAACTAGAAGCTGTTCTTATCTGCATTACTGTAACACCCTCAGGTCTCTGAAGAGGTCTTGCACTGGCCTTCATATTACACATAGATATTATAGACAAACAGTAAGATGCCATTTACCAGTCCTATCCCTGAAGAGCTTTCAACCTTCTTGTTAGTTGCCCGACTCCTACGCTTATTACTTCTTTCTTCCTTTCACCCATATGCAGTTTATTATTCTTTCTATTTAGCTATTTTTACTCATAGGATTCATCCCTACTGTGGTGGTGTGTGAAAACAGCAGTTACGTTATTCTGGCACTACACAAATATCACAGTCCCAACCTGAAGTACTTACAGCTTAAGATACAGACTTGCTTCTGTGGTGGGTTTATTTAAAGAGGGAATTGTGTCTGAATATGAATTGAAGACAGTAGAGCTAGGCTAGTTTTATATTAGCTTCACTGCAAAAACAAACTTTCATACTCATTCCTACGTGTCTTTTATTTACTTTCTCTTTATAGCCATGTAATTCCCTATACTTTGAGAAAATGAATTATGTCTCATGCTACCATTAACAATAAGAGAAGTAAATGCAAACAGCACATTATACAGGTAAACGCTACAGGATACGGCCATTAGAGGATACACTGGAATGCAAATTGCAGGCTTCAGATGCTGAAAAAGATTGTAAGGTGTGTGGGTTTGTTGGTTTTTCGTTTTGGTTTTTTTTTTATTCCTCTCAATTTAGTCCAAAGTACCCAAGATGCTTGGTGGGTCTGTTATTCTAAGATAGATTATGCGATGCAATTAGTTTAGTAGAGGGAAACACTTGCCTGAAACTATGTGGAAGTCAATTTTATGCAATTGAATTTGGATTTTCAAACCAGTCTCCTACATGCAGAACATAAACATCCTCCCTCTTGTCTAGGTGGAAGCAGTGAAATGAGGCTCCTAATTCACACCGGGTGGCAGGAGGTGTGCTGGAACAGGGACCCGCTGCTGCAGCCTAGGCACTCTGTCTCTGCAAGAGGAGGGAGTCCCAAGAACCTGGGAAAACGGTGCAAAGCTTTTACGGTTAGTACTGCGGGTTCTGTGAATGGTGCCGCTGGTAACTGTAACATTAGCCAATAAAAGCTGGCTTTGGCTCTGCCTCCTAATTTCCAGATTTTTACTTTATTTTGCTCTTGTTCTTTTATTATTCTTTCCACTACTCTGGTTTGGTTTTTTTTGTTTGTTTGTTTGTTTTCTTTCTTTTTTTTTTTTTTTAATGCTCCTCATCAAGCAGCTGTTCTTCACGTGGGCGCCGGATCACTGCTGCTTCTCATTTGCCATAGTCCCTCCAGGACTCTCATGTCATCAACACCTGTTTCTTATTCTTTCGAGTGGTGACTAAAAGGCACATTAACCAGATCCTTCCATGTCATCCACACAACAAAATTGCCTCTTGCCAAGGCAAACAGAAAAAACACTAAGACTCTAACTCTGTTATCTTCTTTTTGACTCTCTTTCTTTTTATTTTATGTGTTTTTATAATTTTTTTTGCCCCTTCCATTGTAGGAGGGCAGAATTCCTGACCCTTTTTTCAGATCACCTGTCAGCTGTTACTGATAGTGTCCTCCCTTGCCAACCCATCAGCCACTCACCCATCAGCAAGTTAACAGCATGCTGAGAACCTGCCTCTTTATTAAGTATGTGCAAAGGGTTTGTACTCCTAAACCAGATGTAAGTATAAGTTCTTGGCCCTTAATTTATCTTTTCTTCTCTCCTTGCTGAAATGAAGAGGAAATGTCCCTTCCTCTGATTTTGCCAATAATTGCAGCCCGTAGTTTTATCTCTGCAAAACCATATTCTAGTTTGTGAGCTGGATTTAAGTCTTGCAGCTCACACTGTGCTAGCCCTCCTACAAAGTGTCATTTTAGTACATGTAATGAAGTCTTTATTAATGTTATTGTTATTACTGTAGATGCTGGAATGTTTGTTATTCTAGATATAAAATATATTGTTGAGACTGGTTTCACTCCCTAAGAAGTTTATTTTGGCAGAGCTTTTCTTGGTGGGCAGTAAGGAGGACTGAAATTTTTATGGCTTTTGAAATCTTTGATAAGATGTTTAAAGAACCTCATGGCAGACAATACTAAATCTACATCCCTCTATTTCTAATAGGCAGAAAACGCAATCAACCGTCTTTCCCTGGAGTAGCAATATAGCAGGCTCCAGCAGGTGTGTTACTATTGCAATATCAAAATAAAAAGTCTAGTCAGCCTTTCACTATAAAAATAAGTGAAATGCAGAGCAGATGCTGTAATAACCATTAATTTACATTCACCAACTATACTTGTTATAAAAGTAGATGAGGACACTGGAAAAACAAGTTATTTTTGGCTCTTCCGTGCAGTATCACAAGAAAGCTACTGTAATGTGTTTAGCAAAGCAATGAATACATATTGGCCAAATTTATCTCTGCTATAACCCTGCAGAAATGTAGAATGAATTTAGTCCTAAATTCCACTTTGTGGAAGAAAAGAAGGAAGGATAAAATTAGGGGAGTTTACTGAACATCACCTGAAGTTTTACTAGATGGGCTACTGAACCAACTTTAAAAAAACTTCCCAAGGAAGACAGAACAATATGCAGACTTTACTGAAACTTTACTGTCCAGTGCCTACAGTTATAAATTCCTACTAGAAACAGGTTTTAATGAGTTGTGTAATAACCTCTATCCAGAGAAACTCGAAAGTAGTATTTCTTGGGTGCTGATTTCTGTAAGACTTCTGTGCTTAGTGCTGGGCTCTTCTTACCCATTTAACAGCAGGGTGTGTTCCCGCAGAGCTACATCGGGGCATGGGCACTTGGCTACTGGGTGAAAGGGTCAACAACATCTTAGACTGTGCGGTGTCTTTCATCTGGGGATGCTGAAGAGCTGCATATACAATTAAATGAACTTTGCTATAGGTCAGTTTAAGTATGCTCTTTATTGAGTTTTAGGCGTGAAAGCAAAAAGCTCAACCAGCCTTGTCGGTTTACAGGAATGGCTGAAAGTCCTCACTCCAAAGTACAGTGTTCAAATCCTGAAATAATTTGCCCTTAAACTCATAGTACTTGTGTCACCTCTGACTTTGCTGTAATGTTTGACAGCCCTTTCTACTAATGGCAAAATATAAGAATAAGTGACATAATTTCAAAATGATTCCTGGTTTCATTTTTTCATTAAATACTTATATTAAACCAGAGTTTTGACTTCTCTGCAAAGTTGTCCTTTTATATTGAGGCTACAATCAGATCACAGTTCTAATAAAATCAAGACACAAGTTCTTTTTCCCTCTGATTGTTACTCATGCAGATGGATGCTTATGATATTTTGCCTATATTTGCCTGTAATAAAAATCACATTTTTTTGAAAGTCCTATTATATATCTGCCTCGGTTTTGAATGAAACCTTGATTAATGCCTTTTACTGGTGACTTGCTAGACCTGTGAAACACATCAGTGGGTATTGTTTCAGGCTGGCTATGAAGCCAAACTCTTATGGGTTTCCAGCTAAGAGAAAAAAGCCACACACACAAAAAGTCAGAGGTTCACTTTAGCAGAAAAATTTGCAGAGGTTTTTGTGCTATCATTGTTGAAAAGTTTAGACTTTTTTTTTTCCCCTGATGTTTTCCTCAATGAAAACAATTGAGCAAATGCACTATAGATTTGCTGGTAGATTCAGTTCAAGGTGTGCATTTCTCAGAGAAGAAAAAAAAACATTATGCTTGAAATCTTCAACTGGAATTGTTACCATTGTGCTGCGATGCATCCTTATTTTTTAGTAAAAGAACCAGTGCTGAAGAGCTGCATGCTGAGTAATTTGGAGCAGGGTGAGCTAAGTGGTCAGACAGTGACTTTCAGTGATTCTTCCCCAGATACCAAATGGAGGAAGGGGGAGTGGGAGAGGGATTCTCAAATGAAATGAGGGGAGGGCTGATGGTTTCAGCTGCTATGGGAGACACCCTGTAATGGAGACAGGGCAATAAAGGGAGAGGATGGCATCCACGTGTGTGTCAGTTTTCCGTGGCCATATGTTAGCATGGTTCTGGCTTTAACCCTGGCATGGAGAGATGTTCACACAACGTAACTGTGGTGCTTATATGTTGGCAGCTGCTTTCCCTGGGCTCCCTCAATTGTCAGTGGAAAGTAAATAATTCTCTAGAGGGCAATTCAGAAAAGGAGCCTAATTTAGTTGTGCAGAACTGGTCTCTGGAGAATCTCTACTTCTCTCCATTGACTACAGAGGGCATCTCAATTTAGGCTTAAAGATAGGTGGTGTGAATAGTTCTTTCTTATTTCCCCAGCTTCCTCAGAGGTTCTACTCTGTTTTTAAAGGCCCTGAGTAACTGGAACATACGATGTTTCTTCTCGAGAGCTGTCAGCAGTCAAATGCACACAAGGGAATACATTTTAGAGGCCAGACTTGAGAAGGGCCTGGATACTTAGACACAATGGACTTAAAAGACATGGGATCCAGAAGTCAAATCTCTATTACCCAGCTAGTAATGGACTACAAAGAGGGTATGGTCACAGGGGCTATAGTCAGAGAACAAGATTGTTCTTGAGTAGCTACATGGGGTAGAAAGCGGGGAAAAAACACATGCCACATTGTGGACAGGTATTTTATATCTAAATCGTTATCTGGGAAGGAAACTCTACCTTTAATTGTATTAAGCACAAAGCCAGAGAATGGTGTTTCCAAGAAAATGGCAGTTCAACAAAACTTATGCCTACATCAATAGGTAATGTGGTGTAAAGCGAGGCGATCTGCTGGATGAAAGAGTTGGCATTGAGCATCTCGCATCCACTATGCTTGGTTCACGGTGTGAGGTTGTAGGGGATGAGGAGGGTTGTTCTTTGGACAAGCTCTAGTCTGGTCCTGTGGGCTGGACCACTTGAGTGGCTGGGCGAATTTGATGCTCTCAGTGTGTCCTCTGACTTTGTCCTGAAGGAATCCATGTGATGTGTGCTGAAGTAATGCCACGAGGTGTATCGCAGACCAGTGCATGGTGATGACTGGGACATGCTCCTCAGAAGTGCTTTTCTCATCCAGATTAAACTGCTAATGTAGGCCTACTCAAAGATAACTTAAAGGGACAGATTTTTTTTAAAGCTTCCTGAGTGCTCTTTGTCCAGCTGAGTTGCTTGAATTTTTTTATCAGCTTTGTTAAATTGAAGAAAGTTAATTTCCTTCAGAGTCCTTCTTCCTTTTTTCCTCCAAACCCCTGCCCCCACCCCTAATTCAATGAATTCCTTTGCCTGCCCTTAAGAACACCACAGCCTTGTACATCACCACCTTACATCCTAACGGTCAGTTCCTGAAGCACATGGCAGGGGAGAGATGTTAGTCCTCTGTTTTAGCTGTATTTTGTATTATTTCCATTGAGCAAAAAATAAGAAAACACCCAGAGCTGGAAGAAATTTGAGTGACACACACGTGTCTTTCACAGAATAAGGAAAGGAAGAAAGACGACAACTATTTTTAATAACGGATCAAGCCTGCTGTAATGTGGTGCATACCACTGGCAAAGAGAAGAGTGCTACTGTTCTGAGAAGTGCTGCAAAGCTTCAGTCAGTGATGAGGTGTTTCGTGAACTCTGAACCAAAATCCCGATTCGTGCGTGCAGTACTTACCTGGAAGGGATGCCAACAGGCCATCCACAGGTGGGAGTAGGCAATCCATTTTCCACTTTTGTCATCATTTGTTTAATTACACATTTTTGTCCCTCTTGCCTTTATGTGTTTTTCATTTTCATTTTCCTTGGTCTGAGTCTTTTTTATCATTCTGAGCTTAGTAAGACTTCAGAGAAAAAAATAATGTAGTGCATTCGCTCCACTTTTTACAGTCCAGCTGAACAGTTGCACCCCGAAACGCCCAATGTTCCTGGCTATTGTGAATCATGAAACAAATGCTTCATGCTAATATGTTTGCAGTCTGTGCTCCCACTAGCACAACAGCCTAATTGCACATGTGCACTTTAAACTTCCCATTAGCATTGTGTGTAGCACAACACACCTTACACTCCAGACAGTACCACAGGTAAAGACACAAACTCCACAAGAACCTGGCCAGATTTTCAAGTGTGGGTAACTAAAGACCCGCCAACTCTGTCTGTGGCACAATTACAACAGCAGCTTTTTCCCGCTGCCTACTATCTTTATCCCCTGGAGATGCAGCTTTGGAGGAATAATCATCAGCAAATCCCATTCAGGCTTTCCCCCCTCCTCTGAGATTCACAAAAGGGTGCTGAGGTGCATGTTTCTGTAATTGAATGCAAACAGGAGGTGCAGAATGGTGACCACAGAGAGTGCCTGCAAGACAACAAAACACAGCCTAGGTCGTGCCTGGAGCACGAGTGACCTGAAGCGGGTGTTTTCAAACTGTGAATTGCCTTTAGAGCTGTTGCGGTCGCGTATGATGAACTTTAATC
>NW_010271375.1:11611-17039 GCF_000690775.1 Eurypyga helias
CAAACAGAAACGTGTACAGGAAAGGGAAGAAGAGTTTATTGGTCTTACCTAAAATTCAGAGGTAGCAGGGAACTTGCCAGGCACTCTGATTACATTTGCTGTAGCACACAAATCCCATTTATTAATATTGCAGCAGAGGAAGGTACAACTGTAATCATTTGCGATTTCAATAATTTATATCAATACACAATTCATGAATTCTGTGTTTGCACATTTGGAGAACACTACAGCTGAAGAGGATCTTCTGAAAATATGAGAGATGAGTATTTCTAATCACTTCCATGTTCTTTTCAGTTCCCTGGAAGACAAGACAGCTACAAAATGCAAAGATCCAGGTAATTCCTGACATTAAAACTGCTACAAAATACCTGAATGAATGCAGGCCATGAAAAAAAGAAAAAAAATTACCCATGAACCTAAGTGTTGAAAACAGTGTGTAAACACTGAAGTTTTAGCTCTTGAGTCTGCAGACATGTTTTCCTATAACACGAAAACACCTCCATTCAAATGAAATCAGCAGCTCACGTTTCTTTGGGTTTTGCACTATAGCACATATGTGTGTGTGTGTATTTATGTCAGGTGTGTAACACACTCAGCTATCTATCTCTTCAGTAGATTCAGTTTCCAAAGCAACGTATAGCAAAACGCCGTGTGACATGTAGCCCAGCGCAAAGCTTCCCGGGGACTCGCAGCAGTGCTGGGGCAACAGCACTTCACCGGGGGATGCGGAGTGAGGCGTTCAGATCTGATGGCCCGTGACCAGGACAGTGGGGGAAGTGGGTGTTTAACACTTTGAAGATCCGAGCCTGAGGCATATGATGCTTCTTGCTATCTTTTGGGGATAGCAATGTCGGTAGCAGGAGATTTTTCTGCTTGTTTTTAATTATTATTTCCATGTTTCAAAATTTGGAATGCTGGGGTGTGTTCTGATGAAAGCCGGTGTTGGTGAAGACATAAAGGTAGAACACAGCTGCTGTAAATAACCAGGAAAATACACAAAATAAGAATTTACCTCTGCTGCTGGGCTGTCAGTTCATGGAGCCACTTCATAACCTCGTGGGAAAGCAGGGCAGCCTGGTCTGCTGGCAGACCAGGTGTGTTTGAAAAGACACTGCGTCACCTGTCATGCTCCGGGGCAAGAGAGCTTTCCTTTCTGGACATAACATGTAATCACTGCCAGAGGTAGGAACTTGGGCTTGGCTCTTTGATTTACTTATTTATGTTACTTTTCATGAAAAAACGAGTAATTGAGGCAAACATCTTCAAAGGAAAACTGATGACCAGATGAGAAACAGTATTTGAAACAAGGCGGGGAGACTAGAGTGGTTTAGATTTCTTTTGAAGAAAGATCTGGTTACATTTCTCTAGCTGTCAAAATTATTGATGGTTTAATTTGTAATTCTTTTTGTGCCAACCTAATTTTCATTGACGACATGAAAATTTTATGACTCAAAAATTACATTTTATTTTTATAGGTGATTTTAAAGAGAATTTTTAAAATAAAACTTCAAAGCTCCTGTTAGACTGAGCAATTCCTGCTTCAACTTTAAGAAGCCTTTATATTCATATGTTTATGTAGACACTACAACCAGTTTTAACACCATCAGATGATGCTGGGTGCTGTCACATTATCGGTATATTGCCACAGTTTCTCTGAAGAGCAGCAGAGGTGACCTGATCATACAAACCCAGTACCATGCTTACTTCTCCAGTCACCACAAATACTAGTGTAACTGCAGATGAGAAACTTCCAGAAAGTTTTCATACAAGCGTAGCTTGAACGTGTGCTCCTTCGTGAGAAATGGAAATAGCCTACTGAATGTGCTTTCAGTTTTTTTCCTTTTATAGAGGGTAAGAAAAGACCCAAGAATTATTCTTTGGGTATGAAATGTGTCGTTCAGAAACACGGCATCACAGTAAAGGATTTAAATTTATGTATATTTTTTCACCCAAAAAGGTAAACTATTCAAATCAGCCATGGAGGAGTCAGAATCTGAATGATTAAAACATCTTCTTCTTGCAGCAAGAAAATAATTGACAGCTGCAATTTTTTGTTTGATACAGCTCTTTCAAAAAAAATTTAGAAAAAAAAAAGTCCTGTTAGTATGTGTGGTTGAGAATCCTGTTTTATGATGCAGACAGTATAAATTACAAGGAAATAAACAAAAAGATTCTAGTAATGTCCTTATCCAGATGAGCTGTGCTCTCACGATTAATCATGTCACCAGAAACCCATGTAATCTATAGCTGCCTGTCTTTTATTTATCTGTTTATTGGGCTATCAAATGCTCCCATTTCATTAAGTGCTTGCTCTCTACTGAGAACGTACTTGACGTTTTGCATCGCTGTGGGCTTTTTTGCAGGGCTCTGTGGCCTAGTAGGCCCATTTCGTTCCTGCTGCCTCCCCAGGCAATGCCGTCTGTCAGCAGCTCTCCTGTTCCCACATCAGGGCCTTGGCACCTGGGAGGACAAATTTCTGACCAGAAGGACTTGATTAGGGGGCTATACTCTTTGCTGTCTAAGTTATTTGTAGGAGTTCTGTACATAAGGGTAGAGATTCTCTAAAAATATCCCCTAGATGTCCCCTTTCTTCCTGGAGTACCTAGCATGTGCCAACCAACCGACAGCGTGAGGATGTTCCTACCTCAGGGGAAAGCTTTCTGTCTTGATAAAAAAGGAAATTTCTGAGGGCAATTCAATGTATTTTCCTTCAGGGTATGGTACTTCCCAGAGGCAAGTTCACAGTCTAAGCCCTAGGCTTGTTCTGTAGTCAGTCAGAGGGCAGATCTGAGCCACAGCCAGGCTTACTGGTCCTCTGGAAATGCCTCTGTGATTCTCCCGACTGTAGTAGGAGCCTAAGATGATCAAAGTTACAGCAGAGAAGTGGAACAACCAAAGGGGTTTCGTTTGGCAGGATTGCTGCAAGCTGGGGGGCAGCCGCCTCTGATCAGACTTGTCGTGAAGTGATGGGCAGTCGAGTTGCTCTGAGTGTCAAAGGGCAGGAAAGGAGAAAAATTCACAGCTGGAAATGATTTTTTAAACACATTCTTTACTGAACATTAAAAAATGTGGCTTGAAGGATAGAACGAACAAGACAGATACATCCTATGTTCCTACACTTCGTTCTTCCAGGTTGCAAATTATTCGTCTCTAATTTTTGTGCATTGTCCTGGTAGCTGACACTTCCAGAGGAAAAATAGCCAGTTTGTAAGGAAGGAAAAGGGAAGTGGGGAACGAAGAAGGTGATGCCAAAGATGCTGCAGGTTCCAAGAGATAAGGAAAGTGAGTAGCAGTAGAGTAAAAGCCAAAAGAGCAGAGGAGAATTGTGAAGTGATCAAGTTAATTTGCTTTTCAAACATGAATATGCATAGGGTGCATGATATGTGCGTGCACATAAGTAGGGTAAAATGCATAGGATGCACGATCTGTGCATGCACATAAGAAGGATAAAATCAAGGAAAATAAAATCCGTCGCCTCCCAAGGCTGTATTAGTCGTGCATAATCCTTTTTTAGCAAGATAACCTGTTCTTAAAAACTCCCATTGATGACAGACCCCCAGTCTTGCCTGGCAGTGTGTTACACTGTTTAACCATCATTATTTGTTTTCCTAACAGCTAATATAAATCTTACTTGCTGCAGTTTAAATCCATTCTTTCTTGTCCTATTCAGCACGGAGAAGTCGAAGCAGGACATGTTTCTCCTCTTTGCAACAGCCCGACACAAATTTGAATAGTTATCGTGCTAACTCTAAGCATTCCTTTCTCTAGTCTTTACAACCCTCACTTACCCAGATATATTTCCTAGGCTGCTGTTACCCCCAGTTGTTTTCCATCTTTATTAGTGAATGTGCTCAGAACTGCCCAGAAAAAAACTCCACTCTAGGCCATTTATCTCTGTTTCTGAATTATGTGAAAATATGTCCTTATGCTGATAGGCACCACTCTCGTTTGCATGCCCCAGGGTGATGTCTACCTTATTTGCAATTAGGGGACCACTATTGATTCATCCCTTTAAAATCTACTTTAATATACAGATTTTTTTTCATGGTTAAGCATGTAACTTCCAGTCTTACGGGTAAAACTGACTGTCCCTGGCAAATTGTATCTTGTACTTCTTGTCACATAATTACCTTAAGTTTTTCTAATTCTGGTCTCAATATCTAGCGTTCTTGCGGTTACATCCACCTTGAGCTCACCAGAAAATGTAATAAGCCTATTCTCCATTTCGCCATTCTTGACACCTCTGCAAACATCGACTGGGCCCCGGACAAACCCCTGTAGCACTCCTTGATACATCTACATCAAGAGACAGCCACTGTAATTACTCTCCGACTATCCTTTTCCAAATACGTGCATGCTCCACCTTCAAGTGGTTCCATCAGGAAACACTGATGCGTCTTACACAACTTTTTCCAGGATGCCCAGTTCAGCCTCAGCTTTCATCTTTTGCTGTACATCATAATGGATATTGGTATTTGTACAGCTGCATTCTATCTTCCTGGTTGGCTGAGTAAGGGCTTGATTATTTTCCAACAACTTTTGTAATTACCCTTGAAGAAGTAAATTGCTATTTGTTACACAGAGTACATCTGTCATTATGATAACTGTTCCTCTCTTCATACTATTTCCACATGGGCTTTAATTGGCAAGCTTTTGTAGCTTGGCAAAGACTTCATGAACTCTGTGCTCTGAAGAAGAAAGAACAAATTTCGAAGGCAAGAAGACAACACTAACAAGTGTAGCTGCTACTCACTCGCTATAAAGGTGTCTCTCACTCATAACATGCTCTGCGTTTATGGTTTGTTTGGTTTTTAAACTTCTCCTTACTGATGTATGGCACTAGCAAAAATAGGGAAAATTGTCTTTTCTAGCATACGCTTCTCTATACATCCACTTCTATTTGGATAAAAAAGGCAGAGGAGAGCTCTCAGAAGGCAACTTCATATCCTTTCCTACACAACCCTGTGCTGGATTCAGCCAGGAAAGAGTTAACTCTCTTTACCGTGGCTGCTAGGAAGCTGGTCCTGGCTGCAGGGAGCAGCACTGATCAGGTCTCAGCTGGCGCTGGGCAATGCCTGCACTGAATTCAAGGTCTGTCTCCCCTTCTGACCCTGCAGCTGCGTTCCCAGCTCTCGCTGTCTGGCTACAGGCAGCGCAGGGACACACAGCTCAGGCACCTGACCCCAACTGACCAAGGGAGTGTTTCATCCCATAGTGCGTCACGCGGGGGGCAGAGGCGAGGAGGGGGTCCGGGAGCCATTACTCTCTCCCTGACTCTCTCTGGTTCGGTCCCGTACAGTTGCTGACACTCTCCTGACTCCTGCATTAGCTGCTTCGCTAACTCCTGTGCTGGCTGGTTTGTGAGGGAGTTGGTGGGTTTGTTTAGCTTTCCCGGGCTGCTATCGCTGATAGGGTTCGTTCGGAATCT
>NW_010271375.1:17099-32063 GCF_000690775.1 Eurypyga helias
GGGCTGCGGCTCTCGGGCTCTCTGGGTCTGACTCCCACTGCTCAGCACCTGTTGTGCATCGGTCGGTGGGGGGTGAGCAACTGTGTCATATTGTATCATATTGTATCATATGCTGTATTTCCTATTGTTTTAATTATTTGTTATTACTAGTATTTGTATAGTAGTATTTGTAATTTAGATTTAATTAGTAAGTAGTTGTTATCTCAATTTTACGAGTTTCTTTATTTCTTTTTCCTCCAATTCTTTCCCTCCACTGGAGGAGGGGAGGGGGATTTCTGAGAGCGGCTTCATGGTATTTTGCTCGCTGGAGTTAAACCACGACAAACCCCGGTGTACCTTCAGAGTGCATTGTTTCAGATTGCTGGCTGGGCTGAACGTTTCTGCTTGTGATGTTGGACGGCTCACTGTGCCTGCTCCCACCTTCAAATAAAGAAACGTGTCTCAGAAAATATATTGCAAAAATTTTATTGAAAACAGTCTAGAAGAAAAATGCCTGGCAGTGTATTAAAGTGCAGATCTTTTGGTAGCATTTTATGACAAAGATCTTTTAGGCAAGCATCCTGGATTTAAAATCCCAAGTAGCTTTAAAAGGTAGAGTTGAAGGAAATTATGATCACATATATGCATCATTGTACATCATGATTAATATAATTAGAGGTCTTATTTCTCCATAGGCTAATCAGAATGTTCCAAATCCTTACAGAATACAATACCTTCCAATTTGATTCTCCAAAGCATTAATGAATTAATCCCTGGAAGTGTCCAAGGCCAGGCTGGATGGGGCTCCGAGCAACCTGGTCTAGTGCAAGGTGTCCCTGCCCATGGCAGGGGGGTTGGAACTGGATGGTCTTTAAGGTCCCCTCCCACCCAAACCATTCTGTGATTCTACGATTCTATGAATTAAGCTTCCCTAAACTCCTGGTATGTCCTTTTGGTTTGGTTTGGCTTGGTTTTTTTTGTTTAGTTTGGGTGAGTGGGAGGTGGAGCCTGTTGTTTGGTTGTGGTTTGGTTTTGGGTTTTTTTGTAAACAGAGGCAAGAAGCTTTGCCCAGAGTTGTTATGTGGCTTTAGGTGAGAACTATGGATAAAAGAGCTCTGGTGTTGCGATTGTTAACACCCAGCTAAATCCATCAGAGTGCATTTCCTTTTCCTGAAGTGGTAGCATTGCATTAATTTGCTTTACTGTAGCAGTAAAAGTGGTAAAAATAGATTATTTTTTGAAGTATGGGAGAGTCTTCATTTTAGAGACCATTTAGGCATTGCTTATTTAGCAATCCATAATTTGCCATTTGCATCTATCTCCATTTACACTTTGCAGCAGAATTAACACTCTGCCTTGATGCGTACTTGAGATTTAGGTGATGATAGTGGTTCAGGACGATTAGGGCACTCCTCATTCTGAGTCAGGGATGAGAACTACAGAAAATGGGAGAGCAAATATATTGTTGTAGGCACCAGCTCTTTGATGAGATACAGACTGCTGTTAGGCACTTCTACTGCCACTTTGGAAGAATGGAATATTATTATTCCTCGTGACCAGGGACTTCAGATCTAATAACTTTATTCTGCATGCAGTTAAACTAATTTTTACCTATTTTTTATCTAATTTTTCAGTTTGTTGCTTTGGGTTTTTTGCATCCAATATCAAGTAGCAAAGTAACTCTGGATATTGTTCCAGATGTGACTTTATTGCAGTGGTAAATACAGTAATGCAGTGATTTATCGGCTTTTACAAGGTATTGGAATCTTTTGTATCTAGAACATTCGTTAAGTATGAGAGATCATTATTCGCTGAAGTTCAGCTGGTGCTTAGCAAAGCTTTCAGTCCTCACTGTTCTTCACTTCAGCGACAAGGGAGATGTGTTTTGAAGAGGTAGTTGGCTGGGGACTTGGTGGAACCTATTTACATTGATTTGGATGAGGAGGTTTGCCAGTTTTAACAAACACCAAATTGCCTGATGTTTTCTTGCTCCTACTATTCTCATGGTAGGGGAGAACTGTGACTCATGATGCTGATCTGAGGGCCTGCCAATTATTTTAAATGCAAAACAAAGGACTAGATCTACTACTTTCTCATTCTTTCTTTTTCCTGCAAATGTTGCAGATTTTTTCTCCACGTTAATTTATGCAGCACTTTCTTGATTTCCCTCTCCTTGAAGCACTCACTTTAATTTCTCTCAAATGTAATCACTCTTCCAGAAATGCCACTTGCTCCATCTCTTCCTGCATCAGAATCTCCCTAGGTTTTGAAACCCAGGAAACTTTGGCTTTGAAAACACTGGATAAGTAGCTTCAAAGTTTTTATAAGGGAAGGGGGAAAAAAAGTCATTGGGTCATGGAAATACATACACAAACTACTTTTACACTATTTATGTGTTTGTCATCCTCCTTGGTGAGGAGAAGGGAGCTATGGTGGTTGCTGACAGAGAGGTGATGTAATAAAGTTAAGCATGCAGACCAGAAACAAGATTAACAAAGGTAAAACGGAGACAGGACTGAGTTAAGCTCTTATACCAAACAGATTGTTATAGCAAAAGTTACTCTCTGTGGAAGCTATGAAGTCATTTCAAATTGTAAGTATACAAGGCTGTTAAGATTCCCTCTTCTTGACTGACAGCAGGGACCCTGACCTTGGTTCCTTCAGTTTTAGAAAAAATACTCTTACTGAGTTACAGAAAATCCTTTAAGAGATGTTTTGTTTGGTTGGTTGCTTGGGTTTTTGTTGGTGGGTTCTTTTGTTGTTGGTTGGTTGGTTTTTGAAGCTTTTAACATTTTGTCTAAAGCACTTAACAATTCATCAATTCACTGGAGTACAGAGAAGAACCTGGGTCTCCAGCTGAGTACCCTAATAGGAAGCCTCAAGTGTTATTGCACTACCCAGACCCTCTTCTGAATCAAACTTATTGTGCTTAATTAAGGGGTCAAACTCTGTTTGGTTACTGTTAGAAATTTAGAGTTGACCACACTGAGCTTATTTTAACTAATCACTGAGATTAGAATCTGGTTCGTGATCTGCTCACCACAGAAACAGGTTTTAAAGGATATCAGGAGGAGGAGTAATACCTTCCCAATAGCCTTTGGCAGTAGCATTAGCATTTGTAAGTAAACACTAATAAAATCACAGATTTAAGATCACTTTTCATCACTGTGTGGACACCACTTGCTGATGAGAAGTCGCTGTGGAAATGAATAATAAGCAGAAACTGCCAAAATTTGTCTTCACTTGAATGGTGCCATGGTCCAATTTACACGGATTCAGTAGTGGGAGACAAATGAGCAGTGATTATCATTTATTCTGTCAGGAGCAATGGTGGTTTGAACGGCTCTGTCCAAAATAATCACAGCGTTGGCTATAAGCCAAAGCAAAGGAAAGAGCAACACATGGTGTTTTACGGATTTAGATAGTTGTGTAGCTTCTGACTGTGGAAAAATCTGAAGTGAATAGATGGGATGGAGAGTGGAGAGGGAAAAGATGTTCTAATCCTGTCATTTGAGAAGACGAATAACTGTGAGATCAGACTTCCTGGTGCATGTATCTTTAAAACACAAGCAGCAATATCATGTCTTTTGGATCCAATTTTTCTACACTCATGAGGACTACACAGTATTTTTCCAGCTCTTTCTCCACATGAATCAAATGCCCCCACTCCTGGACTAAATGGAAGAACTGTCCACTGATCAAGTCCTGCTCTTATGTCTAAGTGGTGGTTAAAGCATGAAAGACTGTGTGAGAATATGAAGTGGTTTAATCCAGGTGATTTGGCGCTTTTTTTTTTTGTGGTTCGTTGTCTTACTCTATTTCTACTCTCTTTCTACCCTACCTGTTCTCTTTACCTAAAAGGATTGATACTTGGAAGTCATCTTGAGGCTTTCACTGGATAGGCAAGAAAATGTTTTCTGATCCTGCAGCACTGGTCGAGTTCCTGCTTGATGGTACTGTTAATACCTGCCCTACGGGCATTGTGAATTGTCTTCTCGCCATCAGGTACCCAAAAGGAAAAGTAATACTGTGCTCTCAGCTGAAGATTGGAAGTGAACGCACTGAAATTTGAGCTCTTTGGGAAGGGCTGCAGTCCTATTGGATTGACAGATATTGCACCCATTTTTGAAAGTTGAGGTGGACTCATTTACAGGTTTGATTTCTATATAACTACCAAAACAGCTTAGCAAAATAAGCATCACATGTATAGTAATCCATTACAAGAGTTGGTGATGCCCTATTCTGACAGAGTTCTTTACTTCATGAGGATAGGAAAAATCTTCCAGTAGGAGTGTTCTTCCCCATTTTAATTGGCATTGTAAGGAAGGAATTTCAGCTCCCCAAATCTTCCCCAAATCTAGTGGATATCTGAATAACCTTGGATTTCACACATTGCAGTCCTCTATGAGCTCCCTCCCATCATCAGAGCTCTACTGAGGATCTTAATTTGTGTAACCATTCTAGGAAAGGCTCTGAGCAAATTTTATCCAGCCTGAGGCGCTACGCATTAAACAGTCTTGTGAACCCTGGAACTAATGAAGCCAGATTTCCTACTTCATTAAACTTACAGTTTAGTGAAGTTCTCATTACTACTGTTCATTTTTTCAGTTATTTTGTTAGATTTATGTCCATCCCTCTACGGAGTTGCAGATGAAGTTACTGACGGGAGCGGGGTTTGCAACAGAAAAGGAAGGAAAAAAAGCAAATTATGAGCTACTTTCTTTGTTTTTAAAATCAAAGTCAGTCGGAACAAGAGGCAGACTTCCTGAGCATCACACCCGCTGCATTGCAGAGATAATGTGAATGACAGCCATTGTGATATCACCTTGGGGAACAGCTCCAAACAGCCATTCTTTAACAGCCATCTTATCTTTATAGTGGCTGATTTAAACGTTAATTAATTATATATGGCATAAATTGTAGCCCAGTAAAAAGGATTTGGGCCATTTTAGGACAGGGAATATGATTTTTTGCAACCACTAGTAAAAGGCTACAGCTTTATGTTGACCAGACAGTAGAGAGTCTCAGGATTTGGCTGCGTTTGCCTTGGCCTGAGCTGGCTGCCGCTTGGTTAACACTTGCCAGCAGCAATCTGACTGGTGCCTAAGCTGGACGGGCTTCAGCTTGGTGAATCTCACAGGCAGCGAAGGATTGACAGACCCTGTTGTCCCTGTGTACGCAACAGCAGCCCTTTGATCTGATGAAGAAGAATGAGATTGGGATGAGAAAATTAACAAAATTAGTCCCATGAGACCTAAGACTGAGAGGAGGAAAATCCCACCGTTAAGGTCCTCCCAGTAAGGACTTCAGTATGCTAATGGTGTGTTGTAACTCACCACCACCCCCATGAGATGAGGAAGACTGAAAAGGTCAACCTTAGGACTCAGAGGTACATGCCAAGAAGGAACATAACACCAGAGAACAGATTGGTATTAGGCTGTTTTGTATAAAAAAGAAAAAATGTTACTGTGCCATCCGTGAAGCTTTTCTGTATTAATGAGATCATTCTGGACTATTGGACTCCTAAACAGTAACTGGAATAACAATTCATAGCTCAAACAGATGAGAGTGTGTTAACTTTTGTCCATGACAAGACTTGGATGCTAAGAGAATAACCCAGAGGTAAATATGGTGCACTACATTCTGCTGAATTACCACAGTTGCATTTGCACTTCTGGTACTGAAACCAAGGTACTTTGACTGTACAAACATATCAAATATACCATGGTAAAGAGACCAGTCTGGCAACCTATCTTGTCTAAATGCTGAAGTCGTTTTAATTCCTTCCAGTAAGTTAAAATGTGTTCTAACAAGCTGATGCACCACAAAGATTAGTGCCTTGCCTTCCAGTTACCAGAAGCCAGACAGTTTGCATGTCAGGGGTAAATTGGTCTTTATGATATTCCTCGTCAAAGCTTTAATTTACTTGGCCTCTGCCTTTCAAACCCAAACCCCATTCTCCCTTCCTCGAGGGGAGTGCTAAAATCCTCTACACAGGCAACTTGTGTGATGAGACCGATTGTAAATTCTTAATAAATCTTCTCTTCCATGTTGTGAAATTTAGAAAGTGAGCTGTCCCAGATGAATTCTCCAGTGTCTTGTGACTTGTGAGTCTAGATTCTCCTTCCTTCATCATGGTTTTTATCATGGAACTGCAAGAAATGTACCAGTTTCCCTGTCAACATTGGTGGAAAGGGAGCTGTAAATTCAGAAATCACTAGGGATACCCAAATTCTCTCTCTTTCTCACCTTTCTATGTGATTTCACATACAGATCCTCATGATCTACTTCACTTCTCCCGGAAAGCATCTTTTCCTTTGAAACCACACTAAACCATCATTTTAACGTATGAAGGAAAAGCACTGAACTTGTTTCTTGTTCATGTATTCTACAAATAGGGTTTCTGAATAAGGACAGAGACTTTCTGAAGTGTTTTCATATCATTCTCTTCATTTGATTTGCTATTGAGCTAACATATTATGCTCTGATGGCAAGCTTGTATTCCAGTATACAGGATGCTTTTAAATCATCATGGGCACTAAAGAATGTAATGACTTATTATGATCCGTTGTCTGCCTTTTGGTAGTGTATGTGTTATTTACTGTACTCATGATATTTACTTCTCCCTCACATCTGCCATGCTTTCATTGCCTTAATGGTCAGGGTAAATATTTTACACTATAGCATGAGTGGTAAAATATATTCCATAGTGAGAATGAAGTAAATAACGCAATAGCAGCTCTTTACTCTCTAATTTCTACATAACTGAGGGCTTGGGGTTTTTTTTTTGCTTGTTTATTTTGGTCTTAAATCTCAGAGCATCACTGTTGAAGTAAAATTCACCTCTTAAATTGCCTTCTCCCTTTCCTTATAAAATATTCTTGTGTAACCAGTTCGTCTACTTGGGGCGTGCAAATCTACTACATTATGAAATCAGTTTCTCTAATGATGCAGCTGGCAAAAACAAAAACATAATTCACAGCCTGCGACAATTTGAGAATGTTTTAATAGCCCCTCAATTTATTCTTTAAAGCAGTTTTAAGGTCATTGTTCCATTGATAGATTTGCCCTGAAATAACAAATTCAGCATAAAATCCTGAGTATAACTGTATGGGGTGCAAGGGGACAGAAAGGGAAGAACTTCCCCTTATAATTGCGGCCTGCATTAAAATGATATTGAACTGGGCCAGGAGTCACATCTCAGATTAAAAATCTTTAGGAAAGAGTTTTGTCGAGAGTCAGCAATTTCCTCCTCCCCGCAAAGAAGTTTAGCTTTTCTTGGGATGCACCATTTGCAGTGTGTAGCCTCAAGTGTAACACGGATTTCTTTGGCTTAGCATCTTAAGTAGGTGATATTTGCAAGAGTATTCCCTTCTCCACTCCTTGCCAAGGCAGGAAATAATATTAATCAGCTTTGCTAAAGTCACTCTGCTCCTACCTTCAGGTAGGTGGGCCCATGGGAAGACGAGGTTAGAGCTGAACAGACGGGAAGAAAAACTTAGGGAGCTGCAAGGAGGAAAATAAATGAATGAGGAAACAAATATTAAAATGAGAGAAAACAATAATAAAGGAAACAATAGTACAGAGATCCTGATCAGTAGTGATGTTCTAGTAAAGTATCAATTTTAAGCCTTTTAAAGCTTAAATACTTTGGAGCATTGAGCTAAAGGAATTGCCTAAATACAAAGTTGCACTAGTTTAAATAAAAACTGGCAGGTAGCACAGCCCAGTGCTAATTAAACCAGAACAATTTGGTGTTTCAAAATAAGATGATTTAAAACCTTGGTCATGTTGGTGAATTTACCCCAGTCTACAGAACAGATTTCACAGGTAAAATTAATAAATCAGCATAAACCAGGCAAAAGGACATGCCATGTTTCCGGAAGGAGTGCTTTGGATGTGATAAACTTTGGTTTACAAATTCACATGTCCTAACATCAAGCTACAATTAAGTTCACCGGAATGACACTATCCCTTGGTATTTCTGCCATTGCAGAGCTGCCAAAGCTTGGTTTCCCCTTCTGCCTTCTGTCCCACTTGCCACTTTCACTACACAGGGAGAAAACACCCTTGAGCTCTGTACTAATACCTTTACCCATCTTTTCCTTTTTCCAGCTGCGCTGTCAACCTCCTGTCTGTCCTTTACAGTTCGTAGGCAGGACCTTGGAATGTGAATAATAATGTTGCTTTAGTGATCTTTGGTGATTATACCCCCATGACTGGGCTGATATATATTCAGTCTCAATTTGAAACATCTTCCTTGCTGGTATTTGGGTATCACGGTGAGAAACCTCTTAACAACATCCCTGACAGAATATTCCTGCAGTAGAAGCCTGGGCATGACTTGGCACTAATGGGGAGGGAGTAACTGCAGCGATGGCTGAGGGAATTAAAACCTCTGAAATGACACCAAGAAAACGGAATAGGTATTGTGGCACACTCAACACAGTTTCTTAATGTGGAGGTAAGGGAAAGCAGAGGTTCTGCAGGAGTAGAAATTCATTGTCTGTCTTATTACATGCACGAGCAGCCCAGCTGGAGGTGGTGGTCTGCCTCAAATGTAGGTGACCTGATTTTCTAAGGTGATGAGGTGCCAAAGGATGAATGCAATCAACTACAGCAAAAGTCTCATAGGGTGTTAATCTGCATTTTAGGCACTTCAAAAATCTGACCTTAAGTCTTAAGTAAATGTCTGTTTTCTCACAAAGTCGGTAAAAAGAAACTCCGAACAACTAACTGGGTAAGTTTGTTCAATTCTGAATGCATTTTCTAGAAATTACTTTGTACATTCATACGCACTGTACCATTTTTTGTGCACAGAGTAGTTTAATGAACAGAAATACTTTTTGTTTTAAATTTATGACATTTTTAAGTGAGTGCTGTATGTATACGCTTTGCACCTTCTTAGACTGCACATCCTCTTTGTTAACATAGTCAAGGTAGATGCAGGATCACAGATAACAAAACTGATGTCGAAACTCTACATGTGATGTGCATACCACTTTAAAATTAAGCTTATTAAGGATAATAGAATGATCCATTGGCAGACCTTCAGCTGCCGACCTAGAGGTGACAGGCTATTTGGTGAACAATTTACTGAGCGTCGCACTCTCCTCTCCCTCCTTCTTAACCATGGGCATTGTAAGTTCATTCTATTAACCTTAATAGGTTTGCTTTCAAAGTGTTTTACTCTGAAGATTTAAATGTGAACTCTATCATATGTCAGCCTGCAGCTAACTTAAGAAACAAAACTAACGGAAGATGCAATATATTTATCTGTGTGCACATTTGTATGTATGTCCACAAGTAGCAGCAGCTAATGCACGTGAGGAAATGATGTACCGTGCCCTGTGTGATGCTCTTCACTGTCGGTGTTTCGTTGTTCTGCAGGGTCTCCCGGGAATTCTGCTTTCTCTCAGTTAAAGAGGCACCAATGGCAGGCATCTCCAGGTAGCGAGTGTCTTTGCATGCACTAGCTGAAAAAGGTTGTGCAAGTGAGAGAAGCTTGTTCTCCTCACGTAACACGTCCAGCAGAGGTGTGTGAGGGCTGCCCTCTGTCCCAGCACGACGTTCTTTTCTCTCCGCCTGGGACCCAAAGACAGAATTAGCAAGCAAGTCGTAACAGATTTAGGATTTAAGTGGCGGGCAGGCTCAGGCAACTTTGTTCAGGCTAATGGGACAGAAGAGTAGCCATTATCTTTTCTCTCTTGCTGCCTTTTAAACCGCTCATCAGACAGCACTGCTGCCACGTTCGTGGTACCTAACAAAGACACTGAAGCAGCTGGGTGCTTCCCATCATTTCCACCCCAGAGATCCCTCAAAGTGGCTCTCTCTCACAGTGACACACTCTCTGGCAGATTTAGGTCCTTGCAGGAGTCCACATTTCTTCCCTTACTGTGACGAGTTACAGCAGCGGCTTGGAGAGGTCACCCTGGCCGTCCCCACCACAGACAATGCCACACGGGCCTTGGGCAACCTCAGCCCAGCCAAGTCAGAAGTGGCACCAATGACCTGTAAGCAGGAGCTATCCCTGTTCTTATCCTGAGACACTGTCTGCCTTCTGAAGACATCCTTCCCTGGAAGTGTCCAAGGCCAGGCTGGATGAGGCTTGGAGCAACCTGGTCTAGTGGAAGGTGTCCCTGCCCATGGCAGGGGGGTTGGAACTGGATGATCTTTAAGGTCCCTTCCAACCCAAACCATTCTGTGATTCTATGATTCTGATCCCCACAGCCTTGAGTTCAGGTTGACTGCCCTGCATGCTCAAATGACTGCAGGTAAGGGTTGCCCTCTGCAGTTCTACAAGACCACGTCATTCCCATGGGACAGGGACGAGAACCTGACAGAGCACCCTGTGAACCTCCTGCAACTTATTTTCTCTCACTCTGAATGCAGAGGCACAGGCACATGGCTGGAGACACAGGGAAGTATTCATCACACCTCAGCATCCCATCCCATCCACCCTCACATCCAGTCCAAACTCAGGATATTCACTTCCCAAATGCTGCTTCCTTGTGCCGCCTTCCGAGAGAGCTGTGCTTGCAGGAGTAGTGCAGTTGGCAAGACTCAGGGTAAAGACATCGAGAACTAAAAATGCATGCATTTTTTGGTGCTGTGGAATGCACTTTCATGAGAAATTAGACTGTGCTGGAGAGATGGTCCTGCCAGGAAAACATGGAGTGATTCTCCACGTTGGCTGTCCTGCACTGAGAAGATGATGAGAGTTCCTGTACATGCCACATAAAATAAGACAGTCCTTCCAGGCAGAATGGAGAGCAACATCTCACTGGATTGTTCCCACTTCTTAACTCTTCTTGTGCTGCCAGGACACCACAGCGGAGGCCTCTCAGAAACTCCTAGCCCGGTTGGTCAAAGAGCTTGCCTAACACCTCAGCAATCTGCACAGTCTCCTGACTCCACGATGTCATAATACAGTCATAGCTATCGGACTGCACAGTCTCTGCTTACCCTTGTCCACAGTGACGTGATAGCAGCCAATTTGATGAAAATTCCGTATTTCTACAAACTATCACTTCAATACATAATCCTCTTTCC
This sequence comes from Eurypyga helias, assembly GCF_000690775.1. Classification (NCBI taxonomy): domain Eukaryota; kingdom Metazoa; phylum Chordata; class Aves; order Eurypygiformes; family Eurypygidae; genus Eurypyga; species Eurypyga helias. Next base: position 28,131 of record NW_010271375.1, read on the forward strand.
AAAGTTTACCTTTCATCCATCTTCCTGACAGAATATTGTTGATGATCATAATAAATCTTCTTCTCAATTTGTATAGAATTGATGGATAAACAAATGCCATCTGTCTATTCATTAGCAACACAGATTTATTTGATCTGGGGTTGATTTAAAAGTACGGGTATACCTCATTGATGCCATTATACAAAAGAGGAAACAAAGGCAGATAATGCTACAAACCAGATCTCTCAAAGATCTGTTAGTTCCTAGGTCATGGTATATACTTGAGCATATGGATCCATGTGGTTTGATTCTGTCTATGCACATCAGCAGTAGAGCATGGATTAAAATTCAGGTCTTTTGAGTGCAGTGTCCTGCCTGGTAAACCACAGGATTGTTATACCGCTACTTTCTTCCGCTTTGCTCTGTGACCTAATATAATTCATAAAGTTTATGACCAGACTGCTCCACATCACTAGAGAAACAGATTTCACTTAATATTTTACATATCTATATTTTACTATATTATAATCTATTCAGGACTTGAAACAAACGTGAAGTTGGCTCTATTACCTGTTCCAGGACCTGGACTTGAAGGGTGTGTGTTAAATTCTGTCTGCCTGTGTATGCTGGTGACTGTTTGCAGGTCTTCAATTTTTTTTTTTTTCCCCCTGAATGATTGTACCCTTCAAATTGGTGTTTGAGTTTTAAGAAGGTTGTGGGGACTTAAATTGTTGTCACAGAAGAATTGCAAATATATAATGTCTATAGTAAAGCATCTCATTTATCTACTGATGCCTGCATTTTTTGAATTATAAAGCACTTAGGGATATTCAGACAATCAGACAGCTGAGCTAGCTAAACATTCCCAACCTTATTATTCTGCATACATACCAGAATAGGTACCAGAATGAACTATCCCAATCTGCTAGCTTTAACTCTGGGTTCATTTTAATATAAAGTTAAGCTGTGGAGAGAAGGAGAAAATATTCTTAACATTTACAGGTTGCATGAGTCCTGATTGCCAGCCTTGTACAGACTGTTCGGGTTTAACAATAAAATCGGAATAGCAGGAGGAGCAAATGTCCCCTCCTTTACAAGCAGCTTGTTTCAGACATCACCAAGAGGGACTTCTGCAGGTGCTTGGGTAGTTCTGATTTCTACAGACTTTCCAGTTAAAAGGCTTCAGATACAAGTTGCCAATTACTGAAATCTGTGACGGTTTTTGAACAGTACCCAAAGTACTTTTCAGTCAAGCACAGAGATACGATTCCTGTTCTGGTGAAAGATGGAAGAAGGGACGGGGCAAAAAAAAATAAAAGGCATTAAGTGATGATGTCTGGCATTACCGGACCCATTTGACTTTAGGCTATTTGAAAGAAGGTGAAAAAAAAGAATTCTGAAAGCAACTAATGCTACTGTAAGTTACTCTTGGCCGTATATTTATAGTGGGATGTGCAGAGACTGATCATCCTAAGAAGCACAGAAAATCCTGCAGGCTGCAGTATAAACCCCATTTCAATCCCCTTGCAGTTTATGCTGACTTCGCTCTTCTTTCCTCCTTAAGACCCAGGAGATGATCTGAGTAAATAAAAGCTGCTGCCCTCCTAATCACCCCTCAACTCTTCCCATCTGATCAGTTTTGGTCGTGCTGAAGTGCAGTGTTAGTCACGCCATAATTGTGCTCTGTAAAAGCTGCCCAATCAACTGCTGCTCTGAATAGTTTTCTTAAAGAAGAGAAAGCAATCTGAAGAATAATTTTCACATAGATATATACACTAATATATATAAATTGCAGTTTCCCCATACACAGCCCAGTCATCAAATCTGTACAAAATTAGCAGAAAATGTATCAGGTGAGAGGTGTGATGGGGCTGGCTGGTTACCAGGGGAGGTTTAAAAGATCTGAACACTCGCTCAACCTTTCCTGCCAATCATTCAGAAACTTCCTCCATCAGACAGCCTCATCTGTCACTCAGAACTACATCTGCTTGCCTGTTTATTTTCTCACTTAGGGGTGAGGTCACCTGCCCTCCTTTTAGCTAATCAGAGGTGACAGCAGTAATCAAAGCACAAGATCCATGCCCCTGGGATGTCTTCCTTGAATAGCCTCTCTATGTTCCTCTGCAAACCTTGCAAAGTAACGTAGGCACGTACAGCCAGAGGAAAATAGGAGAGAAGGCTTGTTGGTTGGTTGGTTTGAGATCTAGCTAGAGGAAAGAAATACTGCTGAATCTTACATGCTACCTGGAAAAACGGGCGTAATATTTACTGAGGAATTTCCCATGCATGACAGGAAAAAAACTGTTGCAGGTTCATTAAACGGTAGCCCTTCACGGGAAAATTCACCTAATGTCCCAGCACGGAGGTAAAGTGCAAGAGGTAGGTGAAAGTGCTTATTTTTCAAAAAAGTAAATCAGCCTCCTGACTGCTTGTTGTCCTTAAGGGACTATCCATAAGAGAACATGCCAGGCTGTGAGAAGTTATTCATTTTGCCTCTCTGAAACTTCCTCTGCCAGATACCTTTGTGAGGCTCTGCTAAACAGTATTAGTAGTTGTCAGGTCCTGCCTTAGAGATCAGTGCATTTCAGCATTGATTGAAGCTATTCCTGTGGAGTTGACTCTGAAAAAGAGCTTTGTATCGTGGATGAGAGGTTCATACCTGAAAGGGCAGTGAAAGCAAAGCCAGAGTTCAGGGAGAGAAAGAGCAACTGACTTGTTTGCCCCTTGCCTAGTTGTGGAGTGGGCTGGCAGCGTGCCTTACCTTGCAGACCCTTGTGCATCCTGAAAGGATTTAAAGGATACCAGTGCCAGCCTGCTCTCTCAAGACTGATTTATCTTTGTAACGCCATTGTTGTGATGAATCATGCATTACTATGATTAGCCGAGAGAGCTACCATTACTTCTTTTTCCAGCAGTGGCTGGTAAAGGATTGCCTGGAATCTCAGGCCTGAAAGAGGTGGGAAAAGCATCTTGTCAGATATGAAGAGATGGAAATTACTGCATTTACAGAAAAAAAATTAACACTGAAAAGGAGCACAGGAGGAGGAAGGCGTGTAGATGAACACTAGCAGGAACAGGCCCCTGACTGAGATGGACCTTCCCTCTGAGCAAGTATGGCTGTTCGGATGCGTAAGAAGCCAGTGCTGTTTATCAGCAACTACTTGTAACAGATGGTACCCCCCCAAGAACAAATTTAAAAAAAAAATAATTACAGAGACACTGGCAGATACTGAATTAAAAAAAGCTGTCCTGGAAGAGGTTTAATAATTTTACCCAGCAGTGGGAAAGTGCCTGGCAAAACTGAAAGGGGAGAGAAAAAAGATTAATTAAGGGGAAAGCACCGGCCAACTGCATGGACCCCACACGGTCTCTCTTCTTGGCAGGGATGGCGAGCTGCTTCTTCCTAATGCTGGTTGATCTTAACCTGCTTAAAGAATGATGCTGAAATCGTATCAAAGTCCGAACAACCTTTGAAATTCAAGTTCTCAGTGGCAAGGGAATCACAGAATCAGTAAGGTTGGAAAACACCTATAAGATCATCTAGTCCAACCATCAACCCAACGCTGCTGTGCCCACTAGACCACGCTGGTATCCTCCTTATGCTGGGGGCTCCACAGCTGGACGCAGCACTCCAGGTGGGGTCTCACCAGAGCAGAGCAGAGGGGGAGAATCCCCTCCCTCGCCCTGCTGGCCACACTTCTCTGGATACAGCCCAGGATACGGTTGGCTTTCTGGGCTGCCAGCGCACACGGCCGGCTCATGTCCAGCTTTTCACCCACCAAAGTGCGGCCCCACAACACCGAGGTCACTTCAACCCTGTGGAAGCGAGTGGGAATGTCAGACCAGCAGTGCGGGCCGGTTGCGTCTTCCCCCCATTTGACTGGCAACCTGAATCGCCTATCGCGCTTTTCCCCAGCAGCTGGCGAGCGAGGCCTCACCCCCGCCCCGCCCGGT
>NW_010271376.1:0-39761 GCF_000690775.1 Eurypyga helias
CCCAGCCATGGCCAAGCCAGTAAATCCTGACTTTTAATGTTTTTCTCAAACCCTGGCACTGAGTGGCTCTTGTTGCGGTCATCTCCTTGCTGTTACGTGAAATCCAGTGAGTTTGCCACTCAGTAATTTCAGGATGTTTTGAATTAATTGAAGAAAAAGATCTCAGCACTTTGGGCTCAGTTTATTGGTGTCGGGCCATTTCTTTCTTAAATGCATTTTCTAAGGTAATTCTGCTGAGCACATTTTGCTCAATGAAAGAATCAAGAATTATTGAGCTAAATGAAAAAAGGGGTTTTCAGAGCTGACAGAATTGAAGTCCTTTCCCTGCCATCTAAAAGTAGTGCCTGTGTACTGTGAGCAGAAGAAAGTGAGAAGAGTTTGTAGAATGAGATGTGTAGCCTCTTTCTTGTAACTCTGCTGGTCATATTTGAAGAATTATTTAGATGCAGAAATTGAGGTTTGGTTTAGCTGCGTTGAGTGCCGGGAACTGGTGAAGAGAAGATTGACTACAGCAGAGTGAACTGAAACAGTAATGGGAAATCTATTTGTCTTTAAATTGGATTCATTCGATTAAACATATCAGTTCTGTTTTGATTACTCCTCTGGGAGCTCTGTTTCTAGATGGTATGCTGAGCAGATTGTGAGAGGGGCTGTCACAAAAAGGAGATTTTTAGGAGTCGGGGATCTGGGATTCTATTCTCGATTCTGTCACTGACTCACCGTGCAAACCTCCTAAACTGCATGAGTCACGCAACGTCTCTGCCTCATTCACGCTTCCTGGGAAAGCGAGTCTTCCTTGTATCGTGCCCAGTGTTTGACAGCTGCCGCTGCACCCCCCTCCTCTGTGTCATGGTTAAGCCTCCAACGTAATTTCCAGTAACGTACAAAATTGTACCCAGTTTTACTTAAACCTTCCATCCAGCTTGCGTCTGCAGATGTGTCTGTCCCCAAAAAAGAGGTTTGGTGAGACATTTCATTGCTAATGGTTGTCATTAAATAACAAAAAATACTACGAATTTAAGTAATTTAATACCTGCCTTCATCCACACCTATTGTTCACTATTCTTGATGCTTATGTGCTATCAAACTTCTTTTAAAGAAGCCTTTAAATTCAGTCGCAGAGGTTTTCAGGCACTCTTAAACTGAGTGTTGTAGCTCTGTAACTATTCTTCGTTTCCCCAGTTTGTGCCCTACTGTTTGTTGCCCATCTGCCCCATCACATTTAAGAGCCATGGGATCGTAAAGACTGAAGCTGACTCTTTCTTAAAGCATTTTTATAGCTGCAGAAATTACAGATGGACAATGCAGCAATGTGTTGCATTTTTGTTCATCTGCTCACGCTGTTATTTCAGATGATTCTGAGAGCTTCTCTGGTGGCATTTTACAAAAACAAGTTGTAGTCTTAAGGAATATAAGCCTTTTGGGTTTTTTTTCCCCCTAATCTTCATGCTGTTTGTCATGGTCACGCAAAATACTTTGAACAATTTCCTTTAAGTATTTTCAGTGTCTTTAAAGTGTTTCCAAGTTTTTCAGTATCCCAGATACAAGGAGGAGTGGTACGTGGAAAAAGAAATTATTGAAAAATATTTCTGGAGAGCTTCTGGCCAAATAAACTTCATTTGAGGAGAGGCTGAGATTTGTGTAGCGTGGCTCAGCAGAGGGAGAACTGATTGTTGAGTAACACTGGTTTGTTTTTTCCTGGACTGGCAATTACTTGCTCTTAGTAGGACGCCCAAGACTGCATAAATAAAGTGTATCTAACTGGAAAGGCTGTGCGTGTGTGTATGCATTTTGTGTCTAAAAATAGTTTTCTTTGAACAGGATTCAGTTTTGACTTCGCCTGCTTCGCTTCTAACACGGAGCAGTACTCCGTGTGGGAAAACTAATGTCCTTTTATTGGCCAGCCTAGAATTCCCCTTGCCTGGCACTGCTCCTTTTCAACCCTTCACCACTGTGTGCTTCCATTTACTCAGCAGCAAGATATGTAAATTAGTTCTGGGAATTAAGGAATAAAGAACAGACGGTTTAGAAAATGCTTTTAAAATTAGTTTTTTTTTTCTTTAGAAGTAGTTTTGAACTCGGCCTAATTTTTCCAACGTATTACTAATTATTTCCACTTACCCTGCTTTAGTTCTGTAACAGAACAACTGCGGAGTTAATATTTTGTGAACCTGGTATCCAGTGTGCCAGATTTTGTTCCGTAAGAATCCTCTTGTCTTTCCAGTGGAAGAATTGACAGAAGAATACGGCATTCTGATACTTCAAAAATGCTGCTTCCATCAGCTGAACAGGACAGTCTCCTCGGCTGAGCAGGAGCGCTGACAGGCAATTACACGGCGACTTTCCGTCCTGTGCAGCGCAGGCTTCTGGGGACAGCGAGTGGAGGTTACCGTGTCTGTATGTCACTTTGGTGGGTCGCCAGGAGCTGTGCTGACACGGCAAGCGAGGCCAGAGTCCGAGCTGACGTACGTACACGCCTCCTGCGCTCTCCTCAGAAGTCACTGCCCAGCTCCTGCCTCTCGGAGCCGATGGTCTTTCTTCCCAGAATGGGAGCAACAGGAAAAGCACGTGCAGCCTTTTTTATCCTTGGGAGGTGTTGAGAGCCGCTGCCGTTTCCGAGGGCGATCCCGTTACACGCTGGGAGCTCAGGCTTTGTACAGTTGGAGAGCTGCCCGAGGAGCTGTGCTGCGTGCCGCCCGCTTGCTCTCCTGACAGCGGAACAGGCGGGATGGGGATTTATTCACTGCCCACAGGGAGAAAGTTCAGGCTTAAGGATAATGGCTGAATTCCGGAGGGAAGCATCTCGGATGACGCGTGTCTCCTGCTAGCCACGCATTTAAAAAGTGCAAAAATGAAAATAGTGAATGTGTGAAGAGGTGATCCGAAGCTGGTCTGCTCTTAGGTTTTTAAAAGGTGTCCGGAATGAACTCCTTGACCATGATAATAATAAAAGAACGATGGAGATGATGTCTGTACTTTTGCAGTGCTGTGTATTCTAAGTTAAAGGTAAACATCTCCTAGGTTAAAGTTAGTGATGAGGCACCCAGATCCAGCTCATCAGGGCAGGGCTGTTAAGTTTTAGGCCAGTTCTTCTAAAGCTGGCACCCGGTGCCATCGCTGGACTATTTTAGTTCCGTCAGTTCGGCATGAGCAGACAGGTGATCTCATGCTGGGTAACCAGCACCCATAGATGCGCTCTTGCTGGCACCACCCTTCGGTGTGTTTTGTTCCAGTCGCTGATTGTTTGCAACTCACATTTCTTCGGGTAAATTTTGGGTTTACGTATGTAACGACAGAGGCAAAGCTGAAAACAAATCGGGAGATGGGGAAGGGAGTAGAGCAGCAGCACTACTCTGTATTGACCAGTCACCGTGGTGTCGGGGACTTGCTCGAACCTCCGGTCTTGCGCTGCCGGGTATCCCACTCGCCATCAGCAGCGCGAGTGCCGGCACGGGGTACGTGTGCGGATAGCCCAGGAGGTGCTGAGCGGTCTCTCAGCAGGCTGCACGGGTAAACCCGCACCTCGCGGATCTGAAGGAGCCAGGTGTGGTTGAGATGGCACTGTCACTTGATAAACAGTGCGTTAGTTGTTTTGAGGAAGGTAGTTGGGTGAAAGGAAGGTATTTGTGCCACTGTGGAATTACGGAATTAGCCAGCTGAGCTTGCTGAGGTGTCAGCGTCTACCACGCCGCTCTGCTTTCCCTGAATCTGACCTACTCTGTGGGCCACATGTGCCTGAGGCGTGTGTGCCTTTCTGCTTCCACTATGTTCATGGCCAGGTCTCCTCTCTCAGCTTTTATCAATACTCCTATTTGTCGTGATTCTCCCATCTTGTTTCAGATTATTATCCCAGCCTCTGAGCAGGCTGGTTGAGACATGGCCTAGGTGGGTGTCGTGTGTTTGTTCCTCTACAGCTTAAAGGATTTCAGTTAAGGACGGTCTCATCCGGTCGTACCGGTGCAGCGGATCTCCGGGAGTAGGGATTCGCCCGAGACTCGCTGCTGTCGTGACTGGGATCAGGCTTACACTCGCAGCAGGCATCCTTCGCTTCAGAAAGCTGAAATCCGCAGGTGCATTTTGGCAGCTTTCAGAAGGGGAACCAAAAGTTGGGTAAACCGCTAGTATCGCCTTGCGCCAACAAACAAAGTCTTTTGGAGGCTGTTATTACTTAGTGTGAGAAAGGTTTTGCATGGTAAGATCACTGTGTAACTATGAGAACCAGGTGTAAACAAGCCGTGGCAGTATCCGTGCATTCAGCTGTTGGCAGCATGACTGACCGTGGTGTCTGCTGATGAGATGATGCCGGTCTCTCCGGCTGCTCTTCCGTGGTGTACTCTGCTTGGTTGGTTCTGGGGCGGGGGTGCAGCTTACCTCTGGGAAATGAGAAATTTGCATATAGGCAAACTTGTAGTAGCAGTGGATTTTAAGAGCATTGGGGTTTCTGAACGTGATTTTTTAGCTTTATTAAAGGGCGGGGTAAAATATTAAAAGCGTGTGTGCATGCACTTAGTAAATAAACCCATGAAGGGCTTTTAGGTGCAGAGATGCCATCTCTTCAATCCAGCGGGATTCCTGGAGAGGATTCCAGGATAGTACCCCTGGGTATCTACCACGATCTTAGTTCATCCATTTTGCTAGCTGCTGTTGGTTACTGATACCAGGCTGGCTGGACGTCTGGTTTGAGCCGTCCCTGCGTTCAGAGCATCCTCCCTTTACATTTTTCACCCCTGCTACATGGAGGCGTACGGAGGCTGAATTAGCTGTTTGTGTTTTCACATACAGTCTATGTTGCTATTACGCTGTGGCTACCTGAGTTGCTCTGAAACACCAGGCAGCGGAGGATGGTGCCTTGGCCTGGTTCCCCGCAGTTACAGAGCCAGCTTTGCCAATCCCATCAACAAAATCTTGGACAATACCATCTTTTGCTACATCTCCAGTGGAAGTCATTGGTTAAATAGCACAGGCATTACGCCTTAAATCTCCTCTGTGTTCCCAGTTCTTCACAGGTCTGTGTAGGCCCGTCTATCCTACACAAATGTCAAAAGGTTTTATCTTGGCTGTGGTTAAGAAATCCAGCGCTGTTACTGTCCTCACGTCATCCCTCACTTCTGTGGCAACTTCACCTGGGGTTGCCTGGAATTACACTAAAGAATGGGTGGCGTAGGCCCACTGACTGTTCATTATATAACGAATTTGTCTTCATAATGAGTATGGGAATTTCTGACCTATTTTGTAATGTGAAAATACCAAAGCTTGGAGAAAGGCCTCTGGTCTAAAGTCCAATGCGATGTTCCTTTTTGTACTTGTAGCATATCTGGGAAAAAGCCTGCCTTCCCCCAGCCCAGGGAGACAAGGGTTCTGTTTTAACTCCACAGTGGATGGTATCAGTTCATGATGGGGAGCTACTTCTGGTTATACACGTGATGATTTCCTTCAGCTAAACTTTACATTTTTTGCTTAGGCGTCCTTATTTGGTCTGCTTTCACAAAGTTCTACCACTCTGCACAAACGGTGGCGCCTGGCGCAGAGACTTGAGCCGTGTGCTCACCACCACGGCCCTGGCTGCAGTTACAGCAGCTAACGGCAACCGCTGGTTGTGGGCCAGGTAAAACGAGTGAGAACGATCCAATTGTTAGGTGAAACAATGAGACACGAGAACAACTGGGGAGTACTTTAGTTAGTCTCTTATTCCTAAATTCCCCTTACTCATCAAAAACCGGAGCAGATCACTCTTTGCTGGAGATGAGCATGTGTTCATACACGTCAGTTCAGATCTGAAGAGAATGGATTTATGAGATGCCTTACTCACTTTAACCTTCCCTTTTCCGATTTAACTGGTTCTTAACCCACCTTGGCAGGTTTTTACGAACGCGCTTACTGTGGTACCGCTCGCTGTCTGACAGGGCTTTGTTTGTCAGCGCGCGCTGAGTGCGCACAGACAGCTCCGCTCTCCGGGCAGTTCGCCCCGTTAGGGGGGTGTGTGTCTCTAGAAGGGTGCGGTAGTCCGAGGACTAGCGTAGCTGTTGGCAAGCTTCCCTGTTGCTAACCATTCCCTCTGCTTTGCGGAACAGCTCCGAGGCCTGTAGGTTCACCGGTCTGTAGAGCCCTTGGGTGTTTTTACCTTTTTACATTCACCTTTGCCAGTAAGCATGAATATTACTCTTTTTTTTGAGAATATTCTGCTTGTTTGGATTATTTTTTCAGGAATAATTAAGTTCTCCAGTTTGGTTACTGTATATCATGTTTGAGTATTGCAGGCTATAGAATTTCCCCATGTCGTGTAGTTTAATCCTTTTTGAGAGGGATTTACTAAATTGCAAGTAGAAGAGCTATTGCTTTTGTGACTTTTTCCAAAAGCTCTCTGCTGCTTCGTTAATGAGGTGGTCACAGTAGCAAAACCAGCTCGGGAAGGAATGACCCTCAGAACACCTGACTGGCCAGCCAAGGACTGCAGTGTCTAAGGAAAATGTTGGGAATGTTGGTCAGTGTGTTGCACTGGCGACGGGATTATCAAACTGGTCATCATTTCATCAGGGGGTTTTGGTCCTTTATATTTTTGAGTTGATTCATTAGATCCTTGAACTTAAAAACAAGCAAACAAAAAAAATCCTTTGAAATTCTGTTTTGTCTTCAACAGTGCCCTTAAAGATAGTCGTTTCCCCCCAATGACGAGGGATGAGCTGCCACGGCTTTTCTGCTCAGTGTCTCTACTCACTAACTTTGAAGATGTGTGTGACTACATGGACTGGGAGGTAAGGACGTCAGAAACCGTTCACGACAAGTGCTTTCGCACCACGAGCATCTCCAGCGGAAGTCACACCGTTTAAATTGCCTGCCTGCATTGAGCGGTGGCCGGTTCGCGCTCCACACGCGCTGTGCTGTGCAGAGATTGAAAAGGTCCTGTTTGACAGCGCTGTCATCGCCTTCAAAGGCCGTGGAGACGGAACGAAGGTGTGTTCTTGCCCCCTGGGCGCTCGGAGCAAAAGTGGCCTGCGCAGCTGGACTTGTGCCGAGGCCTCCGTCAGGCAGGGTGGTGTCTGCGTGCTGGCGCCTGAGGTGGCTTTTGCAGCTTAGCTACAGAAACACGGGGGATCGGGCCAGTTGTTCTGCAGAGGGCATGTTCCAGTATGAAAGTCTGGTGTATGCTTCTGGAAGGAAGCACGGCCAGACATCACAGCCCCAGACAAGCTGCCTTCTTTAGCCCGTAGGAGTGAGCCGTTTATCTTCCCAAAACTTTGCTTTCAGAGCCAGTGGCTTGCGCAGACCCGCAAAGCCCTTCTACAACGAGGCCAAGGGCATCATTGCTCTCGTTTTTCTTTTTACTTATGCATGGGAGCTGGATCTGTCTTAATTGTTAGGTTCTAGAGAACTGCATGCATTCTCTTGGAACAGCAGCCTAAGAAATTATGAAGCAAATGCTGCTTTTAGAATTATCCCTGGGAAGGTGTACTGAAGGAAGTGTTCTTCTGTATTCTGCTTTTTCCCAAATTATTTGAAGTTGGACTTCAGGTGAACTTCTCATCTCAGCCAGTATGACTGTTGTGTTGCTCCTTGAGTCTGTTATTTGAGTGGACATAAAAACATGTGGAAATTGTCGTGTATGATAGCGGACATGTTATACTGCCAGAGGCACCATGCAAGTTACGGTATTTCCCTTCAATAATGACTTAGCCCTACTAAATAGGGTTTCTTAAAAGAACACATAACAAATGTATGTTGAATAGGAATTTCTTTTTTTTGTTCTTAAAATGGTTATACCCAGCAGCAACCTTAGCATTATGAATTTTAGAGTTGCTGAAAAGCTACTAAAAATGCGTTTCCTGTTCAGTCATAATGACAAGGGCTTCTTCCCTCTGATATGTAATTCTGAATGAGGTGAATGTAAGTTTCCTTTGGGGTTTATCAGCATTTTCACCATAATCAGAATTATTCATTTTTGATGTATTGTCAGACCAAAAATAAATCTTCGCTGAGGCTGTATGTGCATTCCAACAAGAAGCTTTGCCCAGAGAAGTACTTTGTCTTATCACTGAGCCGTTAGGGTACTTTAAACAGTGTTTTCAAGTCTGTAGGGACTTTTAAGCTAAACCAAGCTAGAGGTCAACAATGAAAATGGTGGAACGTTTCTGCTTTAGTAGGTTGACTTCTGGTAGTAACCACTGTGATGGCTTCAGTTTCATTTACGGAGAATGAAAGATCATCCAGTCCCACCCCCTGCCATGGGCAGGGACACCTTCCCCCAGACCAGGTTGCTCAAAGCTGCATCCAGCCTGGCCTTGGACACTCACAGGGATGGGCCATCCACAGCTTCTCTGGGCAACCGGTCCCAGTGCCTCCCCACCCTCTCCGGGAAGACTTTCTTCCTGATATCTAATCTAAACCTCCCTGATTTCAATTCGAACCTGTTACCCCTTGTCCTGTCACTCCCTGCCCTTGTAAAAAGTCCCCCCCCAGCTTCCTTGTAGCCCCTTCAGGCACTGGAAGGTGCAAGGAGGTCTCCCCGGAGCCTTCTCTTCTCCAGGCTGAACAAGCCCACCTCTCTCAGCCTGTCCCCATGGCAGAGGGGCTCCAGCCCTCGGAGCATCTCCGTGGCCTCCTCTGGACTCGCTCCAACCCGTCTATATCCTCCCTATGTTGAGGGCTCCACAGCTGGACGCAGCACCCCAGGTGGGGTGTCACGAGAGGGCCGAGTACAGGGGCAGAATCCCCTCCCTCGCCCTGCTGGCCACACTTCTGATACAGCCCAGGATACGGTTGGCCTTCCGGGCTGCCAGCGCACACGGACGGCTCATGTCCAGCTTTTTGTCTGCCAGTACCCCAAGTCCTTCTCCTCAGGGCTGCAGTCTATCCACTCTCCACCCCGCCTTTAGTCATGAACCGAGGCCGATGCTGCTTCGCCACACTCCAGTTACCCTTGCAGCAAGCAGGACGATCACCACGTTAGTGTCAACTGAGTGTCACACGGAGTCATTTACGTCTGCAGAACTGTGCCTCCTTGCTGTGTTGATCCAAAAGGCCTTTAGCTTGTATGCACCGGTTTAAATATTAGCTGAAGTAGTTGCGGCCAGTACTGTTAGCTGAACGGTGGCTTTTCCTTGTTGACAAAGTTAGTACATGCTTTCCTTCCTGCAAGTGCAGCGGCACAAGCGACTCTGGCAGCTTGTATTCCTGGGAACAGAGAAGAATACTCTTGGGGTCAGTATTTATTCTGCTTGGACTTCAGTGATTCCATGCATATAAATAAAGTATTTGTTAAAAGAAGAACGCTTGTCGTGAAGCAGAGTCTTTCGCCTCCATTGTTACATCAGAACGTAATACTTCAGCCCTGCTGAAGATGCTCAGACAGAAGCCAGAATATTTGATACATGTGTGGGGCTAAAAAGCTGCAGGAGTCAGTGAGTAAGGAGTGGGCTCAGCTTCTAACAAGCAGCAGTGTTTGCTTAACCCGACGTGTTCCTTTCCAGACTAGTCTGCGTACAGCCGATTCCATCGCGCTAGTTAGGTGAAGAAAGGGGAAGTCGCTGTGTTAGGTGGTGTCGTAAGGAGTACTGTACGAGTTAGAGGCCAGCTGTTTTGTTTGAAAAGTTGATAGCTTGCTGCCGTTGAGAGGTTGAGCTGACAAAGCAGGAGTCGGCAGAGGGTTGGCCGTAACCCCGAACGGCCAGATCTGGTTCATCGCGCGGTTACGGAGTGCTTGTTCCGGTGGAAGCGGGAGGCAGGCCGGCAGAGTTGGTCACAGTGTGACTGCGGTGAGATTGTACCTCGAGCCGTGTCTCTGGTCTGAGGAGAAAGCAAACAGCGGGTGAACTTCAGGAACAGGCAGACATTGTTGGTAACACCAAGGAGCTGTTGCACTACTCCAGCTCCTGGCTATTCCGTGTGGGTTCTTTGTAATCTCCTTTAATGTATTTCTGAAAAAATATTTGCAATTAATTAATCTTAAACTAATTAGTGATAATTGCATGGAAATCTCTGGCAGATTTCAGTGCAGTAGATAAGACTGAATAGAATGATTATTTGATGACAATTTACTCGGCAGTGGACTAGGAGCTTAAATTTCGGCAAGGCTCGACGTTCGAGATGCTTATGCGAATCCCCTGTTGATGGCCTGACGAGAATATGGTTATTTCACCCTCTTGGTGTGGCTGGAGGGTCAGCACAAGAGGAAGAGACCTGTGAGCTGTGTTTGCAGCTCAGAGCAGCCAAACACGAGAGTCGCTTGAGCTTCGGTTTTGGGGTGGGTTTAGGAACAACTGCTTTTTAGCCCAGCTGAGGTGGACACAGAGCGGTACCGTGGGCAGGAAAAAAAAGCTTGGCAGAACAATAAATCTGGTGTGTGTGTGCTTCCCCATCCTGAAGTATGTGTAAATAAACGATTCACTAAAAAAAGGTGTATGAACAAAGGTGAATGTGTGTAAATACACAGCAAAGTCTGAAGTTCTGTTGAGGTCACTTCAGAAGTAAAATGAAAAAATGCAGTGTAATGCAGTGCTTAGGTGCAGCGAAAGATCTGGGTGTAATTGTCACTGGATCTAGTTTTAAGTAGCCCCTGGCCACTTACACAGCGGGCCAGAATGTTTATACCCACGGGCGTTGGGTACGCAGAATACAGTATTCCATGCTCTCAAGCCCTGTGGAAATACTTCTGTTGGAAGCGAGTGGTTTGTCACCTTTGAAGTCTCTCTCCTTTTCTCACTTTCCTCTCCCAGGAGCAACAGTCTAAATAGATTCCGTCTGGGAGGCGGACAGAGCAACCGCGTGTCCTTACGCAGCTCAGGATACCGGCACGTAGTCATTTCCTAGTAAATGGGAGGAGATGAGACAGAACTTTACCTCCATCTGAGAAGATGGTTGGTCAGTTTTTCTGAACCGCACAGATTATGCTACAAAAACTTGCCTGTCGTGTATCAGTGATTCTGAGGAGCGTTCCCATGGCTCCGTACAGCATTCTGTGCTGGGCCTGGTAGGCAGGCCGGTTACAGTCCAGGTACTGCCTTCCAAACACGTACCTCCCATCCTGGAGAGGAATATTTTGGGAAGTTTCACAGGTTTCATCAGTGCAGGAATGTTGGTCTCTTGTGGAATTCAAAATAAATTCCCACCTCTGCCCAGGCCAGTCTTAGTGCGGATCGCTCTCCTTTTGCTTGTGTGTAGCTCCCCTTTGTTGAACTCGGGCCTGCTGTGGGTTAACCGGAGCTGAACGATGAGGGGCCATCGGTACCGGACCGAGAGTGCCGCTTCGCTTCACAGAACACCATGAAATCTTCCACACCAGAGGAATTGTGGGTGCAACTGTCCTGCCTTGTTTATTTTCCTCTACGTCTTCTTCTTCTACAGACACGGGGCTGGAAGTCCATTGAAACTATGAACCTTTGGGTTCATAACGGCATCATCTGCATATACAGATCTGATTGCTCCAGTGATTATATATCCATGTTAGGAAGGTCAGGTTTAGGAGTGTTTGGTAATGAAATATCACATTAAAATTTGCAGGGAGTCAGATTTGTTAGTCTCAAAGTAATTTTTCCTATTTAAGAAATGTTAGGATCATGGGGAAAAGACTCTTCCATTTCCTCATGCTTTCGTTGTTCAGTTGTTACGTGGAACACAATTAATGCTCCTAATTGAAGCCTCATTCGATTCTGTGTGGCGACAGGGTGACTTCGGCAGCCTCAGCATTGCTGACGGTGCCAGGGCACCAGCGGAGGCAGAGCGACTTTGGCATCGCAGCGGGCTGTCCCTCAGCCCAGGAGTGAAGCTCCGTGGCAGGGAGCCGAGGGGTGACCTTACAGGGCTGCACGGTGAACTCCTTTCGGAAGGGTTACGTTCACTTCAGCACCGCCTCTTGAAACTCTGTGCAAAACGGTATTCGCCACGGGAAGGTTCACATGTGGGTTTTATCATGTTGGAAATCTCTTTTTCTCTGTCGGTGTACTAACAAAGCTGCCGATCTCTTGCAGGTGGGTGTACATGGCATTAGGATAGAATTCATCAATGAAAAAGGATCAAAACGCACCGCCACCTACTTACCGGAGGTTGCAAAGGAGCAAGGTCATTGTCGCACTTTATTTCATATGATCTGGTGAAGGATTTAAACGTACATATAAATCTAAAATGCACTGTTTGACCTTGCACTGATGTCAGATGATGGAGCCAGATTTACCTGTAAGAAGACTCTTTTATAAAATGCCGATTCCGTGCCTGTAGCAGTCCCCTTAGAGGGACTCAGTAAAATGTAGCTGCTGTTTAAACCAGTCGGACGCGCAGTGTAGCTGTGGGGAAATGAAACAGAGGGGTGGGTGGTGCAGTGCTGTCCGAGGGCCTCACGGTCGTTAAAAGCTGCCACTTTTGTACAGTTGTTACGCTGTGATGTCAGTGACGTGCACAAACTCTACAGTGATGCATCTCTGGTCAGTTACCTTAACAGCTGATTTATTCCTAAATTCGCAGCAATCAAGGTTGGTTTGTTGGGGTTTTTTCCCACTTAGGTACTTTCTGCTAGTAGTTAATTCCTGTTATAAAGGAAACACTGGCTTTGTGGGTTTTCTGATGGATGGAAGGGAATTGCTTTCGATGTGAGGTCCAAAAATAACACTGTTCTAGTCCTAATAAAGGCACAGACCAAAGTCTGTGAGTTAAAAAAACTAGAGTAGGTTTTGTTGAACAGCTTAGTCTGCTCACTACGGGGTTTTATTCCATGCTTGACAACGTGTCTCAGACTTTTACATTTTCCATTGCTGGGCTTTTTTTTTTCTTTTCATATTTGAGCTGGTCTGCTAAGGAATAGGGTGAAACCTTTACTGAGGATCATCTGAAATTGGTAGTTCTGTTTCCAACCAGTCTCTTAAACATCCACTTGTATTTTTTATATACCCCAGACTACCCTTTTTTTAACGTAACAATGTGACTAATCAAATTGCATCTTTTGGAAATAACATGTGTAACAGCTACTTCAAGTATTAGGCTTTTTAAAATCAATAAATAGGAATTTTGAATAGCATGAAGATTTTATTGCGAACAATAATGAATCTGTATTTTTAATCTATCACTTTTGATATTGCCCAGCTACCTACAGTGTTTAGTAGTTCTGAAATTGGAAATACTACAGTAAAGTGATATTTATGGAGAAGTCTAATCTCTGAAGTTCTCTGCATGTTTAACTACTAATTATTTAAAATTTTATCCAGAAATGTAACGTTTCATACTGTCACAGACATTTGTACGTCTGTGATGACATACACAGACATGTATGAAGTGATTGTGATCCGTGCTCAGAACCTGATCGTTTCAGAAAAGTTTCATTTTGTGTCTCACCCCCAGTCTAGGACACCTGGATACAGTGGGTCCACTTCTAAAATATTTCAGCCACGAGATAGAAATACCTGTTGTGTGTAAAGAAATCCCATACCTCACATTTCCCTCAGCTGTATCCGAGTAGGGGATAAGGAGCTACACTTCATACAGAAGTTTAGCAGAGGACTCTCAGTGACGCGACGCACTGTACTGTCTGTTTGCAACATCTCTTCTTGCTGCTGTGTTTCTCACCAGTTTTCACTACTGTAAAATTCACAGGATGGGACCACATTCAAACCATAGATTCCTTATTGAGGAAAGGAGGCTACAAAGCTCCGATCACTAATGAATTCAGGAAAACAATAAAGCTAACCAGGTATGCCTCGCGGGATACTGCAGATAAGTCCTTATAATGCTGTGATGTGTTCATTCCCGGTAAGTGCTTGTTTCAGCTGTTCACTGTAAGCTTTCCTGTGTACATTATTAAGGATTTCTTTCTTTTCACAATAGCTGTAGGACTTTTGGGAATCCCTGTGCCTTCGCAGAGATCAGTGGCACTGAGCAGGAGAGAACAGGCCGCTGTTAAGTACCAGGTTGTGTCAGTACCAGGGTACCCGCGTCTGTTGTTTCGTAACCCTGAAACCTTCGCGGTGCATCAGCTCCTGCTCGCTGCACTGTGTTCGCTGGTGGGAACGGATTTCCAGGGGCCGTTGTTAACGAGGATTACTTGCTGCTCTCAGTCTGTATTTGAGCAGATGGTGCCCTGTGGGGTTGCTGCGGAGAAGTCGCGGGGGCTGCTCAGTACCAGTAATCTCTTTGGTTCTCAGAGGAACCATTGGGTCGTCCCTATCTGCTGCGGGGTACAGGTTTCCCTCGTCCTAACCGGAGTGCGGTACCTGATGGACAGCTGCTGTACCCGTTGGACTGCGTCGGGGGGGTCTCCAGAGTGAAAGACGTGAATTTAGTATTTCATACCTGTCACTCTTGCACACTAGTGTATGTTGATTTTGCTAATTTAATAAAAGGTGTTCTTAGTGAGTAGGAGCCAAAATATTTTAGAATTAGCAGCAGATATTCTGCCCATAATATTGTCGTTACATGAAGGGCGGAGGAGTGAATGTCTATAAGGATGTCTCTAAAACGATACCTTTTTATAAGCTTGCAGTGGAAAATGACTGCTAAACTCTAGTTATCAATTCCATGCTTGGAGAAATAATTTTTTTAGGTCTTACATCATAGAATCATAGAATCACAGAATGGTTTGGGTATGAAGGGACCTTAAAGATCACCCAGTTCCAACCCCCTCTGCCATGGGCAGGGACACCTTCCACTAGACCAGGTTGCTCCAAGCCTCATCCAGCCTGGCCTTGAAGACATCCAGGGATGGGACATCCACAACATCTCTGGGCAACCTGTTCCAGTGCCTCACCACCCTCTCTGTGAAGAATTTCTTCCTGATATCTAATCTAAACTTCCCTGATTTCAATCATAAGGAAGCATTGGCTGTTCATCCTCTTCAGGGAGGCCACGTTTGACATTCTGTTAATACAAATAACAAAGGTAGACTCCTTTTTCCTAAGGTGTTACCCTTCCTGCCTCGTATCAACTTTTCACACTCGTAGGGTCACAAAATTAGTCCTAAAAATGTGGTGCGTATCATCCTGGTATCTGTGTCCTGATTTCTGTGGCAATTCTCTCCTCAGTGCAGCCAGGTGTAAGGGAGACTCGACTTCCTTGTCCCTAATTAAACCCCAGTCCTTTCATTTCAGACATTTGAGAGTACTTGGATTCTCCTGTTTATGGACTTTTATAGGACCAATCCCTGAGATTTTGGTTCTTTTCAGCCTCCATGTTTGCCGTCTTCATCTACAAATCTTGCTATTACTTAGCATTAGTGGTAGAATTAGTTCAGAGCAAGTAGAAGACAAAGCATTTCTTAGGAAAACAAATCTTTTGGTATTGGAGGAATTACTTATTCAGTGATCTTGTGGATGAAGAATAAAGACCTTGTGTCCCAGCCACTGTTCAGATTCCGGATTCTTGTAGGAACCTGATTACTGTGGAGTAGCTGTAACTAAGGAGAAGACGCTATTCTGAAGGTTAAATCTGGGAGGAAGGATTTACAGAATCCAGCTAAATTCCCAAATGCTGAACCCCTGTCCCCTTTTCATTTATTTCAGCTGTACACCTTGTAACCTTCTATTCAGTAAGAATATATGGACAGAGCTGAGGGTGAGAGTAACAGTGCTGTAGTTCTTAAATGGCAATTTCTCTACACCTCACTAGCTAAGGAATTTATTTTTCCAAGAAATGAACATTCTAAATAGCACATATTTTCTTCCAGCTCCGTGATTTTGTTTGGAGCAATGGCATGCGAGCGCAGAACAAACCAAACAAAACCCCCCAAAACCACCACCCCCCAGAAAAACACCAAAACGCCCGTGTTTAGTGTATTTAAGCACACAACACCCAAACAGCCAGCAGAATCACTGGCCTGGCAAGTGGAATAAACAAAGCACCATTTTTAATGCTGAGAAGAAATCTGGGGTTTGGCTGGCTGGTTTACTTCCTTACAAACGCAGCTTCTGCTGGCATATTGCAAACAGTGGTGTTGAAATAGGGACCATTTCCCAGCATCAGACCTTTTAGAGCCTTATTTTAGTAACTTGTCATATGGTAAAAGATGTATTGGAAGAGTGGAATAAGTGCTTTTAACTTCCTTTTCAAGTCTCTGAATAGAAGGAAATGCCCTGTGTGTGACTGAAGCGGTAAGCTGATCAACACTAGTGTGTGGCTAACGATCTCCAGGTTAACACCCAGGAGTTCTGGCCATGCTTCGCAGACGACAGCGGAGAACGGGTGGAGCTGAAGGAAGCGTACCCTTCCCAGGGTCTAGAAAGAAGCATTTCATCGGCTGACATAAGCAGATGGGACGCTGGTTGGGCTGCCTTTGGCCTGCTCTGACCCACTTCCAACCAGCTTCGTTAAGTGCCAAGCGCATGCTTTAGTTTTGTCATGGGATTTCATTCACGGACCAGCGTGCCGCCTACCCTTCACATCAGTTGAAGGAGAGCTGCAGCTAATCCCTCAGCAAGGACCAGCAGCCGCCTGTTAAATTAGTACATCGTTAACAAATAGTTGTATCGAGCAAGTGCGGGCACCTTTTGCGCTCTGCAGCTCACCGGCTGAAGGCAGAAGCTGCGAGCGTAAGGTGTTCTGCTCCCTGCCCCTGGCAAAGAGGCAGCAGAAGCTAATGTGTTTGCCACCTTAATTGCTGCAGTCGGTAACCCAACGGTAGTTTAAGCTTTCTGTTGGGTGGTGAGTGCGAGGGGTTGAGCCATCTGCTGTGGTTTTTTCAGACCTAAAAGAGCAGAGAACAACCAGAGCAACTCCAGAAGAAAGTTGTGATAGAAAGTGGCAGAATTTTAAATCACTGTAGCTGGATTCACCAGACCTCATCTGTCAGATCCTTTATGCAAGGTCTTTCTAAAGTGAAACTTGTGCAAATGTGGAATAGTGTTGGTTTTGTGCAGATTTTACACTTCTGCAGAGAAGTGTAAATGTGGCAATATGTTCCTTCTTGTCAGACAGTGCTGGTGCAAGTGTAGCCCAAATATTTGTTGTCAGGGCCTGGATTCTGCTTGTGGTACATGGAGCTGGCTGATGCCATCGTGGCACCTCTGTTCCTTTTCAACGGTCTTGGGAATCTGGAGAGGTCCTAGTCAACCGGCAGCTGGCAAATGTCCCAGTTTTCAAGAAGGGTAAGAGGAAGGCCCTGGGAATTACAGGACTGTCAGTCCCACTTCAGGGCCTGGAAAAACTATGGAGGTGGTTATTCTGGGAGTTAATGAAAAACACTTGGAGACAACGCAGTCATTGGTCAGTGACGAGGGCAACGTCCTGCTTGAGGAACTTAATCTCCTTTGATGCGAGGGTCACCCATCTGCATGACCAAGGGAAGCCGGTAGATGTGGGGTTTTTGTACTTTAGCAAAGCTCTGGATGCTCTCACAGTGTCCTTCTGGACAAAATGTCCAGCCTGCTGCTAGCCCAGCCCATAGTATGTCGAGTGAGCAGTTGCTCAGGCTCGAAGCGTTTCAGTAAGCCGGGTGACGTCAGGTGGGCAGCTGGTCACCAGTGGGTTCCCCAGCACTCAGTTCTAGGGCCAGGGCTCTGGTAATGTCTCTGTGAGTGACCCGGATGCAGGAGTCAAATGCACATGAGGTTTGCCGACGCTGCTGAACTGCGAGGAGCTGTGGATTCCCTCAAGGGTAGAGGCCTTACAGAGAGGTCTGGATAGAGAGCTGGGCAATTACCAACCATAGAACACTTAACAAGAGCAAGTGCAGGACCTGGGATAGGGTAATTCTGTAATCATGGAATGGTTTGGGTTGGAAGGGACCTTAAAGATCACTCAGTTCCAACCCCCCTGCCATGGGCAGGGACACCTTCCACTAGACCAGGATGCTCCAAGCTTCCCTCCCGAGCGGCAGCGGAGGGGGAGGTGCTGATCTCTCTGGTGACCAGTGACAGGACACGAAATGGGGTGAAGCTGCACCAGGGTAAGCTCAGAGTGGGTATTAGGAATGGGTTCTTCACCGAGAGAGTGGTTGGTCACTGGAACAGGCTCCCCGGGGAAGTGGTCAGGGTACCAAGCATGTTCAAAGAGTGTCTGGATGATGCTTTTGGTCATGTGGTTAATTTTAGGTAGTCCTGCGAGGAACGGGGAGTTGGGCTGGATCCCTATGGGTCCCGTAGAATTTGAGGTAGTCTAGGATTGTAGTCTAAAAGAGAAATAACTCCATTTAATGTGGCTGGGATTATTTTAAAAGCAGAATTTGGCAGACAGTTGATACTGATTGTTTAAAAACAGCCCCAAAACCTCTAGTGCTTGTTTACCCTTTTTCTCCTACTTTTTTTGTAGAGGGTTGGCTGAAGTTCTGTGACATCCTCAATAAATCATCAAGAGTTTCTATTCCCTCTACCTTGAGCGACGTCCTAGGCAACAATTCCTAACAGTTCTGTTTGTTTAAAATGTTTTTCATGGGCACTTATGTTGTGGTTTGTGAAGTGATTCAAGAATGACCCTGACAACCGTGGCGGTTCCCTCCCTGCCTTTGTGCAAGTGAAGTCAGTCTTGTTCCCAGCAGCAGAAATACAGAGCTGTTGTCATTAAACGTGCCACTACCACTGCATTTTTAGTGCTACTTGCAGCTTTCTGGTAACAGTCCTTGAATTTGTTTCTTTGCTCTTTTCTAGGTACCGTAGTGAGAAGATGACAATGAGCTACACAGAGTACCTTGCCCATCGTCAGCACCATCACTTCCAAAATGGTATTGGGCACCCCCTTCCACCATACAACCATTATTCCTGACACTGAGCCGCATGACCAGTCACTGGACCTCTCTGCAGACCTCTTCCCAGGAGACCCTGCCCCTTCTTGGTCTAGCTATCTCTATTACTGTACCATTTTATGATGATAGTTTCCGTTGCCATGCTGAGACTGTTGGTTAAGCTCATCGTGGCAACGGGAGGGAAAACTGCATTACTACAAAGATCCCATACTTTTTTTATTATTGAGTCACTGCAGATTTTTTTGCAGCATATATAGCCCTTGGGTTTTTTTACGAAATTTTAAATTTCTACTTCATTAACATGGAATTATATCAATCAAGGCTTTCTGTGACTGTGGATGGAAGGAAGAGTTTAAGGATTACAGTTAGGGATGCTTTGCTTCGCGAAAAGGCATTCATGGCTTTTGCATTCATAGGTGTGACAGGGAATGAAACATATCAAATTCAGGTATTAGACTAGACAATGACTTGCATTTTCATAATGTTCTTAGCAATGTTGTGTGTACAGTATCTCACCCCCTCAGTAGAGGTTTCATGTAGCTATATACATGACCTTCAGATCCAGCACTTTCAGCCAGGATGCCGAGGCTGACACACAAAACACTTTTTGGGATGAAGAGAAGCGATTACGTGTGCGGCAAGAGGCCACGTGAACAGGGCAGCATTTTCAGAACCGAGTGGTCTGATTGGTAGGGCAGGACACAATCCAGATACCTTTGTCTCCCCTTCTGTGCTGGGAATCGAGGGCCGTCCAGCCCTGTCAAGACCAGTCACAATAACGCATTTGTAATGTGACGCTGCCTTTCTGATCATCTCCAAGTAGGAGTGGCATTTGGTGTTAAGAACAGGTTGGTGAGTAGCAGATGCCGTATTAGGAAGAAAATGGGTTTAGATTTTAGTGCCTTTAACTATGACGTAACTATATGCTTATATATAAAATTCATAGAAAAAAATATAGCAAACATGCCAGGCATTCTAGCAAGCTACAGCGAGCCTGCTCTGGCGTCAGGTTTCGGGGATTTTTTAAAGTGAGAATTTTTTTTTTTAAATACAGCAAAGCTATTTTGGAAAAGAAAAATCCCCATTTTGTTCTTTCTTCTGCTTTTGAACTTGTTGAGTTTTATCAGGTCATGGATAGTTAGATAAAGTTAACTATTGTTTAAAAAGGAAAAAAAGATTGTTGTGAAAGAGCACAGCACAACTATGCCATAATTTCACATGTTTTCATCTATTGCAGGAATAGTACTTGAGAGCTCTAAGTACTGGGTAGTAATTCTGCCACCCCTCCACACGGTAGAAGAAAGAAAACTGATTGGAACTTTTTCCTGCTGTAACACTAGGATTTAGTAGAAGATATGCGTGGTACATTTGCAAGCTCAGTCTAAGGTCGGAGCTAGCTCCTTGCTCATGTGCCTGCAGAACTCCCGCTAATACCTGTTGTAGCTCAGTGCGTATTCTGGGGGACGATACATGCCGTCTACTACAGAAAAGACCTTCCTGATAGGAGTGAGTAAACCACAGTAAGCAGAAATTCCAGTTATTTCAAATAATTAATTCTTGTATATACATATAGATAAAAAATACCGATAAAATCAATTCAATTCAGTTGTTTTAAAAAAATCAGACTAATTGTAAAAATGTTTCAATAAGGTTCCAAAACCAGATGCGGATCAATTACGCTCAGCCCTTACGTGAGGTTAGCTTTGCCACCTAATTTCTATGGAGGTTCTCACAGGAGGTCTTTGGTATTCCTTCATCCACAGCATTCGATGTCCAAATATTAACACTTTCAGTTGTGATGCCTTAATTTATAAACAGAGGGCCTGAAATGTCAGGAGCCAAGAGATGCCAGCCAGAAGCTGCAAAAATTAATAGATGTTTATACAGAGGCTATTTTGGATGATACTGTTGTCTTGTTTCTGCTTGAGGAACGCTTTTAAATGGATTAGTCTTCAAGTGGAAACTGTGAACAAGTGGCTACCTGATAGAGTTGGTTTTTTTCTTGCCCTTATAGGGAAACTGAGCACAAACTGAATCATTCTGCTGCAAAAAAAATAGTCATCCAACCCCATCTTTACCTGTCATCTCGTTACAGCATGCTCATGCTTCTGCATGAGCCCATTGTTAGACGTTTTTTAAAAAGATCTATTATATATAAAAATATATATGTATTGAAAGGTGCTAATCAACCTCAAGCAGGTCACGTGACTGGTCATGCGGATCTAAAATCATATCAGATTTTTTAAAAAAAATCTTCGATATATGCAGATGTTATACAGAATTTCTTACCAGTGTAATAATGCTATACTGATGAATAAACGATCCTGCAGGTTTTTAAGGACAAGGTCAGCAATACTTCCCACCATGGCTTGGGGGGGAAAAGGGTAGTCCTGTCTCCTTTTTGTACACAGCATAATGCACAATGCATTTTTGTCTATCTCTTAGTAGCTGTTGCTCAAAACTAGAGTTAAAAGGGTGTTATACAAACTGTAAAGGTGTGCTTCTGAAATGAGCTAATGCCAGACCCTTCTGGCCCAGAGTTTTGTATCACTAATTAAAAAACTGTTACGGAGCCTGTGGTCAATCAGATTGTATGCGATCTTTTTTGAAAAGATTGGAATACGCAGCCTATCCGCAGTGTTGCCAGGGCACCTACCTCCTCAGCACGGGAGTGCTGAAAGCGCTATGGATTGTTTCCGTGTAGCCGTGGGTTTGTTTGTGCAGAACGTGCAGTTCACTGTGACACGCGCTGGGACAGAAGAGGTCTGTTTGCTGGAAGCCGACCAAGAGTTGCTTTCGCAAACATCGTTCCCTCGTAGCTCTGGTCAGTACCCCTTCAGATACATTGCTGGGTTAGATACGATTTTTACATTTAATTTGGGGTACTTTAGAAGAAGGTACAGCAAGCAGCTTATTTCCCTGCTCTGTTAAGTTGGGATGCTAATTTATGAGTACTACTCAGTTTGCCTTATTCATTACAGAGATTGTTGGGGTGAGTTTTTTTAATTGTTTTTGCTCAATGTTCCTAAAAACCCTGTTCTGGAAACTGAGTTCAACAACAAAACCGTAGACTTGCCATGAAACTCTTACCTAGTCATGCTTCAAGTGGCCTTCCTTCTGCCCAGCCTGCTGTAGCACTGACTCCACCATCTCGGCCCCAGCGCTGATGGTGGCAGGGGAGGGCACACAAGAGTTCTGACCTCAGCGACACGCAGATCACGGCAGTCCCACC
This sequence comes from Eurypyga helias, assembly GCF_000690775.1. NCBI lineage: Eukaryota > Metazoa > Chordata > Aves > Eurypygiformes > Eurypygidae > Eurypyga > Eurypyga helias. Next base: position 21,879 of record NW_010271376.1, read on the forward strand.
CCTTCGCACACCCTCGCGTTTGTATACGGACCTCTTCGCTTGTCTTCAAATGTGCGGGTTTTTAAAAGTGTTGTCTGGAGTAGGTTACATCTCTTACGTGTGTTAGATCGAACCAAAGAAGCCTCCAGCCATGCCCAGATGCTGCTCCTAAAGCCTGCCTTCCAGTCCTTACGAAATCCCTGCAGGATCCATTGTGTTCACTTTTTTATTTTTGTACAGTTTCTAACTGATTTTTGCTAGTGATGTTAATTAAGTTTATTTGGAGGGTCTGAATATCTCCTCCAGTTAAATAAACTGGTGACTTTCCTTTTATGTTAAAAAAAAAAAAAAAAAAGTCGGGGTGGTGGGGAAAAGAGAAACCCGAAGTGTGCCTCTCAGATTTAAGGGTTTCTGGTTACATTTATTCTTCAGACCAGCAATGATTCTTTATATACAAAGATATGTTTTCCTCGTTTTTTATTACTGTTAAAGAAAAAAAATGAAAAATAAAAACCTCTTTCTTTGCTCTGGACCCAGTAATTGCGCTGGTACATAAACGCACTGAGAAAACAGACTTTTGTTTGAGACTTTTGTAACAACTTATGACTGTTTTTGTATATCAAAGTTGATTCTTTTCAAGATATTTGGATCTAGTTTCTAAGTTATTTTAGTGTTTTATATGTTACAAAGAAAAAAAAATGACTTAATTGTTCACCAGCATCTTGAGTTATCTTTAATGCAGTGGTGACGCACAGCGGGCGCGGAGCTACCTGGAGTAGCTTGAACGGCCTCTGTCCTCTCCTTCCTTCCTTAGTAACTTGATTGAGTACAATAATATCACCGAATCCCTCAGCCCCCTTCCTTTATAACTAGATCCTCCTTCCTTCCACATTTAATTGCTATAAGTGTGAAGAAACTGTTGAAATGGGCATTTTAATATAAGTATGGCTTAAAAAGAGAAAAATGAGGAAAAGGCAAAAAAAAAAAAATATAGAAGGTTATCAGTGGGTCTGTGAGATATGGCTGTGGAAAGATATTGTAGTAGTTTTAACACTATTGTTATTACCTTTTAAATCATTTACCCAATAAAATAAGGAAAAAGAACCACCATTTCTTTTTACGTTTCTCTGCTTAATTTTGTGGCTTTGTGCATTTCATTGACACGTGAAAGGCTGGCGGCGTTCGAAACGCTTTCCTGTGGTTTAGACTTTTTACCTAACTTGAAACACGGGATTTTGGCCGGGCTTGGGCTCCTTAGCCTCCGAGACGGGGAAGTGGTTTCAGCCTTTTGCGTGTACTGGTGCCGCCAAGGCGCGGCCTACACTGCTCGTAGCAACGTTACTCAACAGAATGATGTGCAACACGCCTATCAGAGGCTGTCCTGAAGCATCACCTAAAATGATGATTGCACTACACTGCCTTCATACTGCAGGAGGAGGTGTGAGTCTGTAGAATACCGTGGCTTGCTTTGCCCCGAGGGATTTCTTTTAGCTAGGTATGACAAGCTAGATAACCTACAGACTGTCACGTTGGCCAAATTTTATGGAAAAAATAGTGTACAGTCTGCGCTGACTAAGGGGGGTCCTGCAAAGTGTGGAGTGCTGGGGAAGTTGTCTTTTTCCCTTCCCCCAAAGCTGTAGTCTTCAAACAGTGGGGCCATTTTAAACAGGGTGAGAACAGCACACCAGCCCCTCAGCCCAGTGACAGCCGGCACCGTCGGCACCGGATTTCAGGGTGGCGGCAGTAGCCCTGGCCTGGCAGCGGAGCTTCCTGGGGTGCTGGTCAGTGGGTGGGGGAGCCTTGGCAAACCTCTGCTTTGGGCTGGAGAGCTGTGCTGCTGCCCCAGAGGTGTTTTATTTGAGAAGGGAAGGAGCCTGTTCCTGTGAAGCAGCAAAGCCACAGTCCAGCTGGTGACAAAACAAACTGCAGGTAAAACTGACTTGGAGACTTTGTTCCCTGAGCCAAACTCTTAGCGCACCGAGAGACATTTTCTACAGAGCCTGAGTTACAGGGAGTGTATCTCCCTGGTACGATAATCCCCGAGCAAAGCAAGAAGTTTCTAACATCTCCCTGGGATTCAGACCTGAATTTAGAAGTGGTTTTGTTTGCCATGGACTAATTCAATATTAACAGCTCTTCTGGCTGTAGAGGCAGTCTTTGAAAACAAGCCAATAAAAGCCATGTAACCTTTAGATGTTGAAGCTTGATGCAGCCATTATTCCACTGGCCTCAAAACTTTCACTCAGTCTTCAAAAAAAAAAAGCTCTGAAGGGAAAACGTGCCTGACTAAATAGCTGCCACTGGTTATCTCACAGATCTGGTATCCTTAGAAGAATTGAGTAAAATCTACCTAAAACTTTCACTCCATTCAGAGGTGTAGGCAGTTAAAACTTCCTACCCCAAGTTTCCCATCCTTCTGCTACTTCAGCCAGCTCTGCAGTTCCCACACTATAAAAATCAAACCAGCAAAACAGTGCTGAGTATGAGGATGTTTCAGAGGTGGAAACTCGCTCATTCTTACATCTATGTTGGTATGAACAAAGAAAGGCTGACTTACAATTAGATGCGGAGGACAATTAGCTGTGCCTGAAAAAGGAGGCTGCTTGCTTAGTTCGTCTCAGGTTTCCATAAAGCACTTCATACTAGGCTTCTGCTTAAGCTGTTGGATCTCTCTGTGTGCTGTTCAAGAGAAATTACGCTGGAGAATGGGTTCTGTTGCCCGGCTGCGTGAAAACCTGAAACTTCTACAGCGCATATATAATCATACACGTGGGCATATCCCACATGGGCTTTCTTCCCAGACGGGTATTTGCCAGGAGCCTTGCAGTGAAATACCTGCTTGGCTGACACGTACCAGGTCACAACATTATTGCAGTCTATTTAAATGTATCGTTAACTGCAGCCAGAAACATTTCTGAAGTGCATTAAAACTACTTTGCTGTCACCTGTGGTGTGAGATTGTTTGAGTACCTTAGTCACAGCAGCTTTCTCAGCAAAGTTTTGAGCTGAAAACTTCTGTAGGTGTTCTGTCATCTTCCACTAACGTGACACAGAAGAGGAAACAAAAGACGCTGCCAAACTTGAGGCAAGAACAGCAGAAGATGCGTAGAGAGAGCATCGTCGTGCTCTAACACTGTTTGTTTCCTCAGCTCTTTACCTGAAAGACATGGACAGGGAATATTTCAACAGCGATTAAAGGATTTATGTCCTGCAGCGAGGTCTGCCAGTAAGTCGGGGTTGGCTGTGCTGACTGACAGGCACAGGTCACACTTCAATGCTTGGAACTTCCAGACATCCTGGTTACCGTTGCTCCGCTCCGAAGGCAAGGCGGACCACAGCCAGCAGTACAGACTGCGTAAGGAGAATCCACATTCCGATTTGGTGATGCGCTACCCATTAAAGTCCCCCTCCGGACTCCAGCTGTTAACGTGACCGACTGAAGTGGAAAGTCAGTTCTGGTTTTCTCACCTAGCTGTGATGTCTCAAGCAAGACAGACTCCATGCCTGGCACAATCGCAATGATCACAGAACCGTACAGTATCCATTAAAATGCATTTATTTGTTTTAATTCAAAGGTTTAACAACTATTTGCCCAGTGATGTGGGCTTAGGGCACAACAATGAAAAAAATCAGACCAAAATACAAAAACAAGTACACAAATTACCCCTTATTTGTAAATGTTACCTCATAACCAAGTTTTAGCACATTAAAAAGTTTACAAAATTGATAACACTCTTACAAATTATTCAGAACTAAGCGTTAAGTGGCAGTTGAGCCCCTCCACAGCCAGCCTTGCCCTTGCCCTACCATTCTGTGCCTGGGTAACGCCCCGCGTGAACTAGAGGGCGGGTAACTGGAGCTACATGTTTCCGAAGGCTACCTGGGTCCTCAGCCCCGCGCCCGGGCAGCCCCAGCCCCCCAGCACAGTTTGGCTGGTGAGTGGAGTGGGCATGCTCGCTGTTCTGCCTGCTGCCTCCTCCGCAGCAGCGAGATAATGACTCAGTAAATGCAGAAATAATTTTAAAAAAGTATAAAATTGACCCTGAAGAAAAATAAAAATCATGTAAAAAAACAGCTTGGCTTTGACTAAGTTACACTAAAAGCTGCAAGACAGATGTACAGCATATCACTTGGAGTACAAGAGCACAAAAATCAAGAGATTTGTCACTGTAAAAATGACAACATCGAAGTTGACCGGTCTGCCTGTAGAAACCTTTTGCTGCCTGACAGAAGGGCTGACATATGCCCTCTTCCTGGGTCTGGGCCTTTTCAGAGCTTTGTTAACAATTAGGACCAATTTAATTCTTAAGAATCCACCTCTAGTGAACGAGTTGCAACAGCGAGAAAAACGGCACATCCCTGTTTTCCACAGGTGCATAGGAAACAAAGGCCTGTGCTTTAGCCGCAAGACTTAGGACCTAGAAGTACATTAATTTACCAGTTGCAAAGAGCCATTTCTGAAAGGAAAATACAGTTGGGCTTTGCAGGATGGTATCAGATACACAGAAATACCAAAGCCCTGACTGTGGCCAGAAAGAGATGGGTGAATGCGCACTGAGGTACGCTGTAATCCAGGGGTCCGGACTGGCTTTGCAGGGCTCCACCTGCAGCAGGGCAGCGCCGGCTGAAACACAAGCAGGCTGTACTTACAGGCAGCGTTTGTCAAGCCCCAAGAAGCTGAGCCAACCCAAGTACAGGGCTGTGCTCAGACCGGCTTCTCCCTGGTTTATACCAGCACAGCCAAGAGCTGGTAATTTTTACCCTTTAAAAGTGAGACCCAAGTTCTTCTTTGGTGCCTAAAGAGGGCTGAGTTACACAGACACTCAGTTTGAGCTGAGTACTGTGTGAGCCCTTGGAAACAGCACTGTGAGTATCCTGGACAATGAAAGCCTTGGCACAATAACCTCAATATTCACAGGCTGAACTGCCAGATGTTACGGTGGGTGCAGAACTTTTACCAGCTCGTTTTTCTGCTTTGGAGAGCTACTTACTCTAAGGCTGCATAAACAAACCAATCAGTGAACAAGTTTATTGTAGTTAATAATGCTCCACATGTGTGTATTTGGAGGCAAACTGAGACATTCACTGGCAGAAACAGTAAATCAGTGTCTCGCTCCTCGTTTCTTTTGTTTGAAGTGCCTACAGTACTAAACACCAGGCGAGTAGAGACACCTTAATACCAACTTCTCTGTGACCTCTGGCCTGCACAAGAATTTCTTCTGGTGCTGTGCCCGACCTGCTAGAGGACAGCAAACCCCTTCAGGGTGAGCACTGACAGCCCAAGCTTCTGCTCTGCACCACAGCCACTGCTAGGGCCTTCCTAACAGTACCATCACAAGAGATGTAGGAACATCTGGCCAGGGATGCCCAGGTCTAATCTACCCTTTCAGTTTTACACTGCAACGTAAAAATCACATCACCAGGTACCTGGCAACAACCTTGCTGTGGATTACGTGTGTAATACCACAGGAAAGAATGCCAGTTGGTGGTCAAGAATAGCAATCATAGAATCATAGAATCACTAGGTTGGAAAAGACCTTAGAGATCATCCAGTCCAACCGTATCTGTCCACCACGTAAAAATCACATCATCAGGTACCTGGCAACAACCTTGCTGTGGATTACGTGTGTAATACCACAGGAAAGAATGCCAGTTGGCGGTCAAGAATAGCAATATAGTTTTACTCTTCGATTTCCAGCATAAATAAGCATATAAACAGCCAAATAAATGTCAGTATACCAGAACTGCCTGTAAAATAAACCATTCGGGGAAAACAACAAATATCCCCTATGGAGATTAAGTATTCTGCTTCTGCATTCAAACCAATATCCTGCACATCGAACAAACTGTCTGATGCATATTCCAAACAGATACCAGAGACAGCCGAGGAATAAAGGATGTGAAATCCATGACATTAGTTCCAGAAGTCTATTCCCTTTCTGCTCCCATTCAGACCTGTTCTTCTCTTGCTGTACTGCAGTTTCTTGTGGTGCCATACCATAAACCAACACAAAATACTAAATTCAAAAAGCCTTCAAAAAGGGGCAAGGGAAGGGAGGGAATAATTGGGCCCATCACTGGTGAAGAGTCTGGAGACTCTTCAATTGTGATTCCTGTGAGGAGCGGCTGAGGGAGCTGAGGGGGTTCAGCCTGGAGGCGACTCAGGGAGACCTTATCGCTCCCTACAACTCCCTGAAAGGAGTGTGTAGAGAGGGGTGTCAGTCTCTTCTCCCAAGTGACAAGTGATGGGAGAAGAGGGAACAGCCTCAAGTTGTGCCGGGGAGGTTTAGATTGGATATTAGGGAAAATTCTTTCCTGGAAAGGGCTGTCAGGCATTGGAATGGACTGCCCAGGGAGGTGATGGAGTCACCATCCCGGGAAGGATTCAAAAGGCATGTGGACGTAGCACTTACGGGCATGGTTTAGTGGTGGATTTGTCAGTCCTGGGTTAAGCATTGGACTCAATGTCCTTAAAGGTCTTTTCCAACCTAAAGGATTCTATTCTACTCAGCCAGCTTCACTGACACTGCGTAACAAGCAAAGAAGCAAGAGCTTACCATCAGAAAGAAGTGAAGGTTCTACCTACCGCCTTCCCACCCACCTGACTGCAATTTCACCATTCAACTCTTTCACAGCAGCTCTAGTACTTCTAAAATCCTTCAGTGTAGTAGTTGGTTTACCTCTCTACATTTCTGATGAATTACCAACCAGTTAGCCATTTCAGCAGCCTAAATTGGTACGGAAGAGTTCAACAAGTTCCAGAACCTGCACTGGTAAGGTTTGGAAGGGGAATACAAGTGTCGTTAGCTTTGATGAGCACTTCCATCAGCATACTCCGTAACCTGAAATTATGCCTGAAATTTCTAGTGTGATGCAAAACAACTGGACGTGAATCCCAGCACAGCACTGTGGGTGGGAGGGAAAGCAGGAGCGATCGCTCACAGTGGCTCTGCTATCCAAGTCAATGGTGCAAGTGGTGACGTGCACCAGGACCCCTTTCATCCAGAGTACCGCAGGGATTCTCCGCACGTTAGCTGCAGGTAACACTGCCATTCTTGCTACTGAACTTTGTCAGAAGGGCTCAAAAATTGGCATTCCTTGGCATTCCAAGCAAGCCACCTGCACTGGGTGAGACACCTGAGCTCATTTACATGTTTCTACAGTCTTAATTGACCAGAGACAGTCCATGGTGGGAAAGAGCAGCTAGTTTACACTTGTTTAGAATGCCCTGAAGTGTATGACTATAGATAGAAAATATTGTAGTTTAACAAAAACCAAAAACCTCTGAAATTTTCCCAGTAGCTGCAATATTCTGAAGAAAAAATCAAACAGGAAATATTCTTTTAAAAAAAAAAAGTAAGTAAATGCTAAATAACATACGCAATATTTGGCTAAAATCACTCTGTCGTAACACCAAACATCCATTGCAAACAGGACAGAATCCTCCAGAAGGCATTTGCCAGCTTCTTAAGTAAATAAACCAACCAAGCATGGTACACCTGACCGTAACTATGGGGGGGAGAATGACCGTCTGCTCCGTTCAGCTATTCACAGCAGAGGAAGCACATTAATAGGGGCACACTTCAATGCCCAGCACCATGCATCTCAGCACCTCCCAGCTACATCCTGGAATACCAAATCTCCTGAAATAAACAGCAAGAAATTCCATCACTTCAGCAGCCAATTAAGTGTCTTAACACAGCCCGATTCAGGCCTTCAGTACCACCAGGTTCTTTCTTTAGGCCCCACTCTGCAAACACTTAAGCAAGGGATGGCCAGCTTTACTGAGGCAGCCTGAGGCTACCCCATGAAATTCCTTACGTTCTCGGGCATTTGTGGGATCGACAATGAACTCTGTATGCTGAAAGTTCTTACTGTCAGGTGCCTCGCTTTCTCAGCCTGAATTCCGATTAAAGCCCAAGGAGCCGTACAGTCTGTATCGCTAAGACTAGCCACACGTGTTTGATGGATAGTTTAGGTAGGCGACAGTAGATAATATGTATGTTACAGATACACAGCGAGGCGTGCAAGAAAGCCAGAAACCAGCTCGTAAATTTGAACGTGGGACAATATATTTCTGGTTGTGTGCACTTTTCTTTTTTTACATCATTCAGAGTGAAAATATTTGAAGTAGCCATTTGTTCCCCCTCCAGTGAAAATTTTTAAGGGGAGAAAAAAAAAAGAACCCAAATACTTCTCATTCTTACTTTTCCTTCTTGAGGTATAAATAAAGGACTGTACCTTAACTTCAGAACGTAACTTCAGGTGACCCAGCTGGAGGAGGTATGATGGTTTTATCTTACAAGTCACAGCTTTGACAACGCAATGAATCGACAGACTGCAAAAAAACTTTCATACAACAAAATTCTTGCAGTCCTGAAACACAAGTCTGCATAACAAACTCACAATGAACGATCTGGAGGAACACACTCGAGATTTCCCATCCTTCTGCCCAACAGTTTCTCCTCTAGCCCTAGAAAAATTGACAGGTTCTCACAGTTTACTATCTATCATCCTGCCTATCTACATCCTGTTCTCCAAAAGACGCACTGACAGGAAGATTTAGCATACTAGTAAACTGGAACACTTTCTTTTCAGTAGAGGCCTGCACTGATTTGCTGTTCCTTTTACATCTGTATTTTAAAATCAGTATGCAGAATCCATTGGAGCTGGAGAGAGAGCAGAGTTTCATTTTGCTTCTTCACTGACTACTCCACTGAGTCAGGATCAGTATAGAACAGAGGAGGAATGTTTCAAAAGCTAGTAAGGAAAAAAAAGAAAATCCTGATACTGACATTGGACTTTGTATCTCTGCTCCCACTCCAGTCTAAGTGAAGGGAAAAAAGCTATCTTGTTCAAAGTAGGTCAGAACGATGGATGAAGTATCTTATCGGAGCTTATACGTAACACAGGCTTTTGAAATTATTTCAACATGGCGTTTTTCTAATCACTCAAATAAAAGTATCTCCAAAGCATCACAATCTGATGGGACTTAGACAGATATTTATCCCCAGCAGCTTAGAAATTAAGTAAAAAAAAAAAAAAATATTTTTGAATGAGTTATTGTTCCCCAGCATTTTCAACCAGCTGAACTGTTTTGCATTTACAACTCACTGTTTTGCATTTACAACTGGGAGATTAAGTGTACATCGTTTCACTGTGACCATTCTGCAACACCCAAGCACTAAGAGTTAAGCCAGGACGATGCACTTCAAGACGTGTTCTGTTCACATCAGTGGAGTGTTGTAATTCAGCTTTTTTTCCTATCCTGCCATATACGTGTACTTACATTTAATGGAAAACAAGTCAGAACGAGGTAGCACTGCCACTCTTTGCTGGAATGTGGACAGATCCTGGCCTGATTTTAAATTGTGTCTTAGCAAGATTCTACTGTAGTCTACACAAAATGTATAAAACACAAACCTTTCCCAGAATAAGGCCACTGATTTTGCCATTGGCAATAGGCAGTGAGAAACAGCAGTTAAAAAAACCCTCCCTTGATTATAGAGGTGTTCTGAGGCAATAAACTGTGGGGAGAAGTATAAACATATTGTCCTCTCATCCCTCCTTTTTGTTTTCCAGTATAAGGATCTCTGCTTCCTGTACATACTGCTCTGTGGGGAGCCATTTCAGTCTATTTTCTTGGCTGGGAGTCTAAGCAAGTCCACGCTACACTTAAAGATGGGGACAGCACTGTAAAACAGGAGGATTACAAGCTTCCCATGCGTCATGGTCATGACAGTCTGATGTCCAGATGCCCAGATTCGATACCAGGGCCCATAAAAAGGATCTGAGACGGCTGGGCACAACATGTTGTTCAAGTTCACTTCTGTAACCTGAGGAAGTGACAACAAATTTATAAATTAACACTATTTTTGTGTTGCAATGGTAATTTTGAAATTACCATAATAACAAAAAAAAAGTTTAGGTGACAGTCCTTTGCTCAACACAAGTAGGGCAGCTTTCAGAAGGAAAGCAGATCTAAATTCACCTGTGCATTTAATAGATGGATTTATGCAGGTACATAACCAATTCATGGATTATTTTACCGACACTTGTGAGACGGGAGATATCGATGTCCATTAGAACATGCAATTAAAAATTTGCACACAAGTAGTCTTATCCATATGTATCTGGACACTTAGAAAAACGAGTCAGTGTTCTTCCTTTGAATGTACTTGCAATCTATCCATTTATTAACCTGTATTTACTTACCAATCCCAGAATCTGCAAGATGCTAAAATGATATACAAACATAAACCCCGTGGATAAAAGAGCCCACCAGAAATTGCAGAGTGGTTCTGGAGTGTAGATACCTTGAAAAGAAAGGAATACATTAGTATTCAGCTGAATTGCTGTGTCCATCAAACACTCATGAATAATCCTCTCTCTCCTCTGTGGATGCTAGGGCATCTGGCTTTAGCTGATAAACCTGCTCAATACCATTACAGTAATTCATATTTGAGAGCCCTGTTTCTTACCTGGAACATTCTGGTTGGCTTCTTCCCTCCTTCTCGTCCAGCAGTAAAACATACAATACGTTGCTTTACTAAACTTGCCTATTTTTCACCACCACGAGTGATTTTTTTCCCCCCATCTTCCTTCTACCACAGACATACTAAATGATTTACAGCATAGTAATAGTATACAATGAATCTTCAAAAAAACCCAGGTTATTTATACTTAAACAGCAGCTTCTGATGAGGGCTATGACTTCAGCACGCACAGAACTAACGTAGGTAGTGGCAGCTCCCGCACAGCGCTGTAGTAGAGCATAGCCGCATTGCCATTTCCTAATTTTATGGCTGTCTGACAACCCTTAAAAAGTAACTTGCACCAGTAATGCCTAGGAACAGAAAAGCTGTATGAAGTAGTCAATCCATTAATGACAGATTGTGCTTTTAAATAAAACCTGCTGTGGAGATATAGTCAGATATGTACTACAAACAATTTTATAATTGGCCGATACCACAGCTACTGTAAAGTATTTTTTCCCTTCAAATGACGTAGCAGATACTGCGTTATTCCTGGGTTCACCTTTGTCTCTCCTCCTGAAACTAGGTTTTGTCAATTTACTTACAAAACACGATGTCACGTGATCCAGAATGTACGAAAGAAATCAGTTCTCATAAAAGTACCCTTAGATACAGCCTATTTTTGGAATTAAATATTCAAACATCATATGGCGAGAACAAATCCCGTTTACAGAGCTTTCAGGACTCCCACTAACAGATGTGAAAATTCCACTGTAAGATGTGGGGAAAAATACTATTTTCCTTACGACTTTAATAATTTAATCTAGGGATGCAAAAGAAGAAGATGTGCAATGTCACGCAGCTCAGCTGCCGTAAGAAGTTGTAGGGTTTCAGATGATTATTAAAATGCACTGGCAGTTTTTATCTACCTTTGCCTGCTCTCTGATCCAGCAGCTATTAGTAAATACCGGAATGTAGAGCACAGAGTGCAACATTCATATTACTTTTGCTAGCTAGCACATTCGGTAATTACCAGGAAGACCCCACAGACCCCAGCACACACTGTCCGAGGCTCCTGGGAACTCAAATAATTACACATGCGCAGCCAGCGATGACAGAACCCCAGAGTACAGCTAGTACGAGCATGCTGATGCATGGTGTCCCGTGTACCTAAAGGCAAGAAACTGCTGCCACCTGCTCTACCACACACCCTACAACAGCGCGTCCTGCCTGAGGTTTAAAATCCTCGAGGACTGCTTTCTCATTGCCCCTTGCCCTTCTACAATGCTCTTATGCACAGTTTGCTTCCAGAGTTTGCACCAATCATGCCAGTTCGGATTGATCTGCAGTGGCTACCTGAAATAATGCACATTAAATATCATGTGGTGAATGTTACAAATCCAAACTTATCTACGCTTTCTTGTCTAAAACTGTACATCTGCACTGCCCGCTCACATAACACAGCTTCTCTTGATCATCAGAGCAAGGAGCTGATTACGTGCTTGAATGCCAGCAGCACATATGCACCTCATATTATTGCTCTCTGACTTTAATGAGCAACAATGTTAGTGTAACTACCCAACTGGTTTAGTAAGCAAGCTGTGACTTGGTGCGACCATGGTAAATATGAGTAGAGAAGCTACTTTGAAAGCATAAGGCAGCTTGTAAGACTGCTCACCCAGTGGGTAGGGGAAAGTCAGAAGAAGCAGAATGTAAAGGTAAAAGGGACTCTACACATACAACGGGAGCGGATGAGCCTGAAATCCTGTTTCCCCTATGGCCATGCTGAACCAAGACTGCTTACCCAGTGGGTAGGGGAAAGTCAGAAGAAGTGCCTGAACTATAAGCAGAATGCAAAGGTAAAAAGTGACCCTACACATACAATGGGAGCAGATGAGCCTGAAATCCTGTTTCCCCTATGGCCATGCTGAACAGATGTGTAGATTTCAAAATACTACCTTATGCCTGGAGGTTTCTATTTCCCTGAATGCCAGCTACTCACCAGAATCAGCTCAGTCAGGGGTCTTGTATTACCTGCTCCCATCAGGAACCAGTTTTTATATTCCATAAAGAAGCAGCAGTTCTCCCTCTTCCTTCATACAGCAGTAGTTCTTCCACATACTGGTACATACCCTTCCTAAACTTCTCTTCTCCCAGGCAGAGACGTCTCTAACAGACCTTGGCCCCCCCCAGTGAATGCCATGTTAACTTCTGATTTAGTTTTACGTGTTTCATAGTAGGCCACCATAGTTTCAAAGGAACTGAAACTGCCCAGTACAGAAAGCTCAGAGGGTCACACGACAGAGACACATCCCCTCCTCTTCCTCTCCAGCTCTCTTAAATCATCAAACAAGATCACCCTGAAACGCTACACAAGAGCTGCAGCATGGGCCTGCAGCCAGAGTGACATCAGACACCCCCAGCTGAGCAGTGCCACTGCCACCCCACTGCCCGAGGTGCCATGGTACAAGGACAGCTGGACAGAGAACCGGGCATTTGTGTGTACTACATGGAACCCTGGAAGTGGGAAAAGCTGGGATAAGAACATGGAAGTTGCTAGCAGGAAAGTGGGGAGAATAATACACAAGAGTTGGCAGGTCTCCATGTAATTAAGAGTTTCAGTGGAAAAGCTGTATGCACATTATCGAGTATTTCAATGAGGATGGAGACAAACCAGATTTATGACTGCCTACCTATGTATTCAAATGTATAATAGGGTTTTTTTTCCTGGATTACTACTAAGGTATATAATAAAGCCTGTTTTATAACTCTATTTGGTTTGAAAGATAAGATATAGCTAAATACAGGTAAGTGTCACAAGGTGAGCAAGAGGCTGAGGAAGGGTACAACAGAAATGTCTTTAAATATGGTAACCCTTCACTCTTGCCAGCAAGTCTTAACAGCAATAAGAAGCACAAGTTTAGATCCCCAATTGCTTTAGTTGCACTTTCCTAGTTTACAGCCACAGAAAAAAATGATCCTTATGTCTGTACTTGGTATCTGTGTTCTGTCTTACCACTCAGCCCAGCTTCTCAGCAGGTGAGAAACATTGCACTGCCCTTGGGAAAGCTGGCTAACCAGAGCTGCTTCTGCCCATCTCCTGACGTGCGAGAGAGGCTCTTCCAATGATGAAGCATACATGGTACCCTGGAACTTCAGGTACAGCTGCTCATAGGTTAGATTGCTCCTTCAAGTGACAAAATGCTGAAAAGAAACTCAACAGCAAAATCCTTTTTTACTTCATTAAGTGAACTAAATAATGCTGGGGATCTCAAAACACCAGAAAGCATCTCCTGAACTCCTCTGCTAGGGTGCTGCTATAAATTAACCCTGATTTCAAACTGGTTTGGAATGGTATCATTTGCTCACAACACTCAGGAAATAAGAACTCCGCTTTGATTAAATTCCAGTATGTTTGAAGCTCCTGTTAAAGCCATCAGCAATATTGACAGATTCCCAATAAAGCTGAAGTACTGTATCTTTTCATGTACAGTCCATTCCCTTTCATTCATCCAATTTTACTGCCCTTGAATTACTTCTCCCAATCATAATCCAACTGATGGAAATTTCCATTTAAAGTACAGGAATAAAGCTGCATGCTGATCAACATTAGTGATGAAAAAGCAATTTTCACAAGCTATAGTTAGGATACAGGATGTGATCTACTCAGAGATACTTTAAACAAAGGTGGTAGTGAAATGACAAAACATTAACGAGTGTTTTCAGGCCTAGTAATTTTTCCATGAAAAAAAAAAAATCATACATTAGGTCTCCTGTGGCCACAACCACAGAAGTCCAGGGGTGGTTTGCTAGCGAGGTGTTACAGTCAGTCAGGCGATCCGGAGCCACAGGCATAGGAGAATGAACAGTTATGGTTACACTGCCCAGGACAATCACGAGCGATGCATTTAGCCAACCAAGCTCTTCAGAAGTTTCACTGCTATCATGTCAACATTAGATGGCAGCAAATGCCCGTAATTAAATTTGTGCCCTTCATTAGAGAGATGTACTAGGGTGACAATTGCACAGCGCAGAGCCCTTCACACCGCAGACACCGTCCTGTCAGGCCGAGAAACCAGGGCCTGAAGAACCCAGAGAATCTTTACTGCAAAACAAACAAATAACCGAAACAACCAACAAAAAGCAAAGGAACACATCAAGCAACATCCAAGGCCAAACTTTAAATAAAGCAAAAGGAATACATGCTTTAAAATGATGTTATATGGAAACTTCAAGGCCATCAGAAGTGGTGCACTGGCATCACAAGAGCTTGGTTTGTCGCTGCCCACAGTGCACTACATGGCTGTTGGCACTTCCCTCCTGCCCCCCCCTCCCCTTCTGCAATGATTAGGAGTTTGAGTAACTTCTACAACTATACGGCACATTTGCATTATTTGCCAGAATTTTAAGACATCAAAGATGGAATAAAATTAGGTGTGGCCGGCATATTTCTCTGGTAAGAAAAAGAAAGCTCTTTTGGAGTATGATACTTCACTTTTTCCTTTGGATTATTCTTATTTAGTTTCACTCAGCAGTTAAGGTCACCTGTAGTGAAATAAGTGTGATTAGAAGTGACTGCTGGTGTAAAACACAAAAGATTCACCAGAATGGAAAAGGCTGACTGTGCTTGTTCTGACCATTTGCTAAATCGCATCCCGTTGCCTGACATCACATCCACGGGGTTTTTATTAAAGGCTACTGAACATCTTGGGCCATAAACTATCATCTTTTATTTCCTGGATGAAACAATGTAGTACTGCTAGAAAATGCAGCTGGAGGCATGTCAACGCTAGAGGGAGGCAGAGCGTCACACCAGATGAGCACATACTGCATTCCCTTCTAAGGAGGAAAACGGGCAAAATCACTGGCCAGTGAAGAGTTTGGGATTCCTAGACTTACTGAACTGCCATGGTGTAAGGGATTAGAAGAGAGTAATCTTGTTTGATAACAAGCAAGCTGGTTCGTTTCACTAATCTGTGTCACTACATTTCATTGGAGTTTCAGAATTTCAGGCATTTATGTAACTAGCCGACTAATACTTAGGTAGGGACATAGTAATGAATTTTTCTCAGCTCTTTAAAGTTGCAGTACTTCTCAAGAGACATCCAAGAAGGAAAAAGTCCTAAGAATACATCCCACCAACAACTCAGAACAGTGCAAGATGGCAGAGGTGCTACTCAAGACGACAGTGCACATTATACTAATATATTCTCGTTATCCCTTTGGGCAAAAGGCCATTTTATTATTGCCATTTCAGTGCCTGACACAAGTCTTTGTTACCCAGGTTACAACTCCAACACAGCACCCGAAACTGTTAAGTAACAACATGAAGAAAATTGGCAAAAATAGTAAGAGTAAAGCCTATGGTAACCATGTAGCACAGCTTTTTTATTGCATGGGATCGGTTCGATACGTAGACAGTAAACTGCCAACCTACCTCCTTTCCGCAGCAGATAGATGGGCACAACATAAAGCATGATATGCTGGATGTAATAAATTTCCATTTCAAATGGAAGCTGTGGAATAAGGAAAATATTTGTAAATGTTTTTCATCACTAACAACCGAGTTAGAAGGAACCATTCTCCTTACGACCCATGACAACCCCTTCAGTTCAGTTATTTTATCACCTATGTTTATTAACAAAGAGATTACATTAACGGTCAGTGCTTTGGAAGTGCAGCTAACTCTACCCATTCCATTCTCCCTGCCACAAATGCAATGCAGCACTTCACAAAGGCAATTCTCAAAATTAGCCAGAAGCACAACAAAGAAGGAATAACAAGATTGCTTTTTTCCCTTTCTTAGTTGGCATAAGTTACCAATAACAATGCAAATCCCGCAAGTAATCAAACCGGAAACCCCATATCACAGTAGCCTATTTAGAAAGAAAAGGTAGTTACTCACAAGGTAGCAACAGAACTCTATAAATGAGGTGTTTTGTATACAAAAGTATACAAATAAATATATAACAGTAATTACTGAGGAGGCCTGTGCAAAAATCAAAAGACCTGATATACAGCAATCTGTATGCATGTGTGAACCTGCTAAGCTTCACCAAATACAGAATAAAATAACCAATATTTTATTGGTTTTAAAGAGAAGCTGCAGAAGAATGTACATTAACAAGTTACCAGTTAGTACTAAGTCAGGTATTTCTCACCTGCTGACAACCTTTGGGAAATTAAAATTAGTCATTTGTGTGTATAGTTGAATTCATGTTACTTCTTGGAGGAGAAGTCAGGCAGGCTGTGCTAAAAATAATACTGTGCTAAAAATAACTTGAACTACAACTCTGAGTTTAATTTGAGCCCCTTAATCCAGACCCAACTAATTCTAGCTCTTTATCAGTTAGAAAAGGGGATGCACTGTATTTGAAAGTTATTCCCATCTGTAGATGCCTTTGCCTACATCCACTGGTTAAACTACAGCAACACATTCAGAACTGAACAGCACCAGGGAAGATTCAAACTCAGAATTCAGCTTCTTGCTGCAGCTCACTTAGAAAGCTGGAAAAACATACTTCACCAGCATTTTTCAGAAGCGAAAACCGGACAATACCACCATGCAACTATGAAACCTCACAGGAATAACCCAAAGCCATTAGCTTTTGTTCAAACGCAGACTCATTCTATAATTCTACAAGCTAAAGTGAATCCAGATGCAAGTCCCACCAGTGTGGCTTTTATGCTGGGAAGGAAAAAAAAGAGGGGGGGGCAAAAGCCTTCCTTTTCTATTACTGTTCTGAGACACTGAAGTCACAGTGCTGAAACTGAAACATTACAAAAATTTCTCCATCAACAGAAGGAGAGCGAGCTTGAAAGAGTTAGGATTTCTTCCTAAATAGCAGTCAGTAAAGAGCTGGTAATTAATATAGTGATCTTTTAAATGCAACAGTTCTTATACCCTATTTTGAACGTAAAAGTGGGTAAAACCAACAGCTGGATTCTGCTTGTCCTGGCATCCCCCAACTGAACACTGTCAGTGTCCTGATTGCAACCTCCAAGATGTTCAGACAGCTCTTGGGAGACTAAGCTAAAAAAATCAACCACACAATCTGCTGGGTTATTTTATTCCAAGGATTCTGTACCAAAACATAAAACCAAGCAAGATAATAGTGTGCAAAAGCAAGAAGTTCACAGAAGTTGTGAGGTTTCCTGGATCTCAACCTTTTCTGCTGTCCCTTGTTGAAAGACACAGAGGGCAAAGTGAGGGAATCAGAATTGTTTGGAAAGAGGCTAAGGCAGTTTTCCTAACTGGAGGAGTGTACCTCTCGTGGCTGGAACAGGCACACTTCAGAAACAACAGCTCCTGATACAAACAACACGACATGAGACACTCACTCCTGCCAAGGAGCATTCTCCATTTAGTGTCTGTGGTTTCATAAGGGCTTCCACGCTCGCTGAGTTGTGAGGGTCTGTTACACAAACA
>NW_010271376.1:39780-41999 GCF_000690775.1 Eurypyga helias
TAACCGTTGTTTTGCTGCAGTAGTGTTGACAATATTTTTTTGTGTAAAACAAAACATCTTTTTTCCCCCCGATAAAACACTGCTTGTTCTGAAGCCTGGCAAATTATGCCAGTGTGTTTCGAGGTATAGAGCCGCAGCAGCAGAATTTGTGTACAACCAAGCACTCGAGTTGTACCGTCAGGACGAACAGAAAACGAACACGCACTAAAGAGGAACCATAAAGTTGTACTGAGCAACTGACTCACCTAGCTCTAAAGGTCTTGTCTAGAAATTGTGTTATCAAACACCCACTCACAGATAGCAGATAGGCACCTTTGACATGCAAAGAGAAACTGCAGGTGAAGACAAGGCAGAAGGGATTGCCCATCAGATTTAAAGCAGCTCTTTGTGAAAACAAGTAAGCACTTCAGCAAGTGGTTAAGTTTGAGAAATTAAAAAAAATCAAAGCAAGGCTTAACTCACTGAACGAAGTCAAAATATTGAGTTGGTCCCACTGGTAGTATCTGACCATAGGCACCTGTGAAGGCCCCATGTATTTAAACCTGGACTCTACCAATCTCCACAGTAGAGCCTCTTCACAGGCCCCAAGACTTGTCCTCTCCTGTCAGATGCCACTGTAGAAACCCAGCAGCCTCTCCAAAGAGCAGCATTTCCCTAGTAACAAACCCGTGATGTTCATGGCACATTCTTCACCCACACTTGTCCCCAGAGATTCGCAGTCACTGGGTATTTGCTCCCAGGACAGACTCATCTGAACTCTCTATGTGAACTGTCAGTTTATTTGCAATGGTTTTTTGTACCGAACTCCTGTCTCCCTTACAGCTGCCAGCATCACTCTTCCTGCATGTCATCTACTCAGAATCCTAAACCAACTAATGGTACAAGACAAAAGGACAAATTACCTGTTTCGTCTACTAACTTACATTCCTGCAGGAAGACTTTAGCTCAAAGCGACCAACCACGTCAGCCCAGTATGATGCAGATTCCGAAATCCCACACTCCCTGGACACATGCTAAAGGCCCGCTGGAAAGCACCAAGAGTAGTGAGCAGGCACTTGACTCCATCTCAGGAATAGGTCAGTTATGGAGAGTTCTCCTAGTCTAGCCAAACCCTAGCAGCTGTTTACATTGCTCATGAGACTGTGGAGAGGATAAACTGCATCACCCTTGCATCTCAGAGTCTCAGCCATCAACAGCAGTCCTCTGAGCACCTACTTGATGTCCTGACTTAAACCAGCTACTGCCCTAGGAAAGCAACTGGGTCTTTCCACTGACTGCACTAAGCTTTAGAAAAATCTCTTCAGGACAGCAGTAGAGCTGAGCCCAAAAATCAGGTATTCAGATGTGAGTACAGCATGCAGTAGTAGTTTAAACTGGTTTAAACCCACTTAGACACAGCAGATGGTTTTCAGTGGGCTAGGGGGTTACCACTTTGTTCTGGTTTCTGAAAGCAGTACTCCTCCCTATGTTAATTATTTAAACCTTAGCCTTATGTTTGCACTGTACTGTGCAAAAGCTCTCCCTCCATTATCCCCTACAAAGACTGCCAGGTATGGCAGAAAAAGGAATAACAGGAGCTCCCAGATTCTGGCCTTTTCTAGCACATCTAGCACAAAGTCCAGTAAACACCAGTAAAAATGTCATTCTTTACCAGCTACCTTCTTAGGCATAGTCAGCAGTTCAGATTCATAACCTACAATCAGTAACTAGTTCCCTAATCATAATCAGTAATCAAAGAAATAAACTAGAAACATGGCTTTTTCTTTTTACCTGCAAAGCAGAACAGAATAGATTAAACAATGGAGAGGAGGAACCTATATAAAGCTATACAACACAAGAATCATGGGGCAAACAGCTACTAGGCCCACACAACATACTGGCTACTTCTCAACATATTTAGGATTGTGATAGCAAATTACTTATTTGGCAGAGAAGAAACAACTGCCAGAGAAGCTTAGAAGAATGGTCTAAAAACAGACATGACTTAAAAGAAAACAATGCAAAACAAAACCCAAATACAAGTGGCATTTGGAAAACAGACTATTGCCAGCCTTGCCAGGACTCATTTCTCCAGCACACAGCCAAAGGGGCACCCAGCCAAGAAGTCAACCCATGCTCAAGGTAATGTTAACTATTCGGGCAGTTCTGCAGCTCAGGCACCAGCTCATACACCTGGCACCGACCAGAAAAGCCATTCCCATACATTTGTATATTGGGAA
>NW_010271376.1:42011-61079 GCF_000690775.1 Eurypyga helias
AAAAAAAAAAAATCTATGCTAATATTGGCATTAATGGCAACAGCAAAGCCCCCTGAGACAAAGGAGTAGCAGGGCTGTCACCCATCGCATGATGGTTGGTCTAAAGCAGCATCCCCAGTTTTTGTTGGCAACAATTCCTTTTCGTTATATTTTAGGGGCAAGGTGTTTCATTCAGATTTCCTGCCATACACCCACTTGTCTGTAATTGATACATACGCATATTGATGAGTCGCAATAAACAATCTCTGCCTCAAGTAGGTGTCTCAACCAGTATCTACCCACCCAGATGTTCTACACAATCCAGTCAGTGCACAGAATTATCATTCCCTTAAAATATCACTAATTCATCAGTTTTATTGAGGAATTTTATCTAGTTCTCATTTTCAATTAATCCTGGTCAGGGTGGGGCATATATACAGAGGGAAAGAATCAGAATTTGCACCTCCTACCAAACGCAGGTTAGCTTTACCTACTGAACTGTCTTCATCTCAACCCTCCTTTTCTCACTTTTACCCTTCCGATTCTCTCCCACATCCCACGGGGGGAGTGAGCGAGCGGCTGTGTGGGGCTGAGTTGCCGGCTGGGGGAAACCACGGCACTCCATGTGTCACTACAGAGGATGATGCTCACCGAGAAAATGAGGCAAAGGCATTGTTTGGTGCACTGCTGATCTCAACTGAATGCATTTGTTTGGAATTTATCAGTGGTTTGAGTATTTGACTAGCACTATATTTGATGTTTATTGTGTCTCATAAAAAGGCACCACTGTCTTTTGGTCACTCAATTAGATGATACAAACCAGCTCACATTAATGATGCAATGGACACAATCAGGCATTTGTGGAGTTGAGTCTAAAACCAGGAATTATGAGGTATATATTACAATTTCAGAAATAGTGATTTTGTAGTTCCTCTAGAGATAATACTAGGATTACCTACCACCACCAGCAGGAGGTAGATTCACACTACCGAATAAAAGTGTGATTGCAGACTCCTCTTACACACCCATACCATTTTCATGGGCACAGCATTGCTAACTGCTAAAAGGTGCAGAATCCTTGGCTTTAGCAGCTACCAGCAACCAAAGCACAATCTCTCAACAGCCCCCAGTGTGCAACTGTTCCATTATTTTTCTTCATGCCAGTTAGATTAAGCCAGTTTAGATATGGCATAATGTGCTACCGTACCCTATTCCATTTTGCTGTGTAGGAACAGGGATTTTAGGCAAACCATTAGTACAGTGAAGTGTTACCCTAACACCCAACCAAAATGCAGCAAGCGAAGATCAGAGGAGCTACACAGAGTGCGCTGTAAGTACTGCACAGACTAGGATTCTGTTCCTAAAACAGATTTAGAATGTGTACCTCTCAAGCCAAATAGTTCTAATAATAGAATAGAGCAGCTTCTGGAAACATTAAAACTGCACTATATCAGCTGCATTTTCAGGACATCAGCTTGCAAAAAAACCCACTTTTAAACCAGTGGAAAGAGTTTCCTTTAAAATTTGATTAATGCAATATGAAAGTTCAAACAAAACCAGTTACTTCCCAAACACTTGGAGCCTTTGTGGCAGCTAAATAAATTTATTCGCATAGCTAGGTTATCAGGACCCACACTGTATTCCATGTAATATAAATACAGAGTAAAAAGAAATCTCTATTCCTGTATATCCTCTTACACCTTTCTAGGATCCCACACAATCCGAATCCCATAGCGTCTTCTTCTCTATTTACTTAAGGGTCATAAAAGATGACCCTATTTTCCATGGGCATTGTTAATGCTGAACAAGAATGATTTGCACCATAAGAAAGGAATGAAATTATGAGAGAAAATTAAAATACCCCTTATTTCTGAAGGGGTAATAAGAACTCACAAAACCATTAACTGAATAAGAATCAAAAACTGTTTTGTCTTTATCCAGTGACTAATCCAATGTGCAAAATTCACCTCCATCAAGCACATCATAAATAATGCAGCAAATAACTGGAAGATTTAGTTGCCAAATAAATACAAGTGGGTGCATCTCTTGCTCAAGACCATTAATTGTTGGCACCTCAACAGCATGCCCAAGCCAGGAAAATACTTTCTTAGAAAGGACAGAATAGACTCATGTCATCTTTCAGGCTACATTTTTTTGGAACACTGTCCCAGGTGCCCATTACAGTCCAACAAGATTTTTGATGAGTTCAGTTTCACTGAAAGGTTAAAACAAAAGAAGATAGAAACTTCCTGCTTTCACCTCAGTAATGATACAGAAGCTGCTAGCTAGCATATCCATGCCTACCGCTGAACTTGCTAAATTAGCAGGCTTCTCCACAAAGAGACTACAGCTCAACAGTAACCACCCGCTGCCTGTAAGAAAACTAACAGGCAATCCACTTGGGAGAGAGAGATTTAGGAGAATGTCAGCTGAAGACAATGAAAACCACCCACAAGACAACATTCAGCTGTATATCAAATAACTCACAGGACAAATCCCATTTTACACTACGAATGGTACCACCAAGGCATTTCAGTGATTTCAGTGCTGCTGGCAATACAACCATGTGGTACACTTCTCACATGACAGGAGGCAACAGACTCCTGCTTTCCAGCTCCCACTGACCTCACATCCCTCTCTGCCCCACACAACATCTCCCTCCTCACTTCTGAATTCATAGTAGGGTTAGGTGCCCAATCTTTCAGGCTCTTTGTGCCACGCACTATATAGTACAACTCTTTACAGGTATAGCTAAGTATACAAAATTTTTGTTTGAAATGTGTACACACTAGAATGTATATGTTAGAATATCATAAAACTGAAATTAAAAAGTTGAGGCATAAAGACACAACACTTCTTGACTGAAAGGTTTTTCACTTAGATACTACAAACGAGAGCAGAGAGCATGGACAAAACCATTGTGGTTTTTTGAACTTCCTAAGTTTTAAGAGACACTGTTTTCAGGACAATGTCAATGTACACAACTACAATAACAGCTGCAGAGCAGAATGTGTGTCTACCACCAGAGAATCTGGGTCAAAGCAGCAGTGCTATCAAACATCACCCACATTATCTCGTGCCAGAAGAAACACTGAAAAGAGAACAGCCTAGCAAGCAGTTGTTAGGCCAAAAATATCCTAAGCTGTATTTATTCCAAAAATATTTGCTCTTGGATATTATTCTTTGGCTCCTCTATCCCTCATTAAGGAGAGAATTTTAGATAAGTAGTCTGTATTTTTCCTATTTAATCACCACTACCCTAATATAAACAAGATCTACAATAATGGCAGAGAAAATACAAGCTAATGATTTATTAAATATTTCAACATTTTATCCTTAAAAGGTTACCCAGAAAAATAATTTTGCTATGCTAAAGTTTATATTTACCTAAAAACTAGATAGTTTGAAAT
This sequence comes from Eurypyga helias, assembly GCF_000690775.1. Taxonomy (NCBI): domain Eukaryota; kingdom Metazoa; phylum Chordata; class Aves; order Eurypygiformes; family Eurypygidae; genus Eurypyga; species Eurypyga helias. Next base: position 45,401 of record NW_010271376.1, read on the forward strand.
ACAAAGTGTAAACCGTTCTCCTTATCAGAAAAAAACCCAATTGTTTTATTCATTTGATGCCCCTTCAGCAATAGCAAGTGTTATTAAAACATAATTGCAAACTGCACATAAGCTGTTACAGTAAAGAATGTATGTAACTACCAGATTAGGAAGGGCAACGTAGATCTTGAAAGAACTCTAGGGTTATTATACTACTAAATCCACCGAAATCTGAACGATGTGATCCAACCTCCTGTGCATGTGTGTGTCATGCTTTATGGAAGATTATTTTTAACATGTCAAAGCCTGTATTCTCTCTGGTAACCACACTGTGTCTCAGTGCAAAATCTTATGAAGAGGGGAAAAAAGAAACCATTTACAAGCTGACAATAAAACTGTCAGCTCTCTGGTCTCCTAGCTACCGGTGTGGCCAATCAAGACAGCATAGAGATCACCCATCAAGTTCAATACCGATGCACATTTTTATACTTAACATAAGGACAGTCAAGATTTGCAAATGGACAGCTACTAATGAGATTTGTAATGGAGTCTCAAGTCCACAACAACTTCGTTAATAACATCATTAATTCACATGCTGTATGGATATAGCTATGAGTACTTTATCCAGACACCATAAACATGTAAGCAGATAAATTTAAGCAAATGCTACCTTAAAACAGGTATTTAAATAACAGCAACAAGAGATTTTTGCAAATAAGACAAATGACAAAAAATGAACAGCCATGTGTGCATATACACAGACACCCTCCATCTGCCTGCACAACAGCTCTTAAAAAGAATCCTTAGAAATGCTTCACACAGCTCAGACTCACGATGACTGTTCTTACCATTAACTCTCAATAGGTTTAAGACTCTTACAAGGGACACCAACAGGCTAATCTTTCATCCAGGAGACGGGAGTTTTATAGCAGATTTGAAAACTTGGATGGAAAAAAGAAACCTGCTGTGCCTGACCTTGGGGGAGAGGGGCTGACTGCCACCACCACCATCATTTGGTATTTTCCAAGCCTGAGGAATCTTGCATTTACGTATAGTCTGAAAAACCTGAAACTGAATTCTGGCCACAGGCCACAATGCTAACCTAGGAAGGCCTCTTTCAAAGCCATCACAATTTCCCTCCATTTAAAGGCCAGGATGGAATTGACACAGTCAGTAGGTTTTTTTTCTACACTTAGAACACAGCAGTGTTAACTGCCCACCTTGGTTTATAAACACAAAAAAGATGGGTATTTTGACTCCAGAGTAGTGACCTGTAGCAGGAATCTACAGTCTGGTAAAATGAATTTTTAAGAAGTCAAACAAAGCAAAGGTCTAACATCTTTCCAAAGAAAATCTTTTAGAAACAAACAAAAACAAGGAGGAAAAGTACAGTGCACTCACCAGGCGTGTATTAACAACAGGAAAGAGCAATGCCAAGAGGGCCCCATTCAGCATATGCATCTGCAACCTTAGAAAAGATGTGGTATTACTTTCACAGATGGAAATAAAATGCAACGTTTTCATACATATTATGTAGTATGTCTTCAATAAAAGGCAGCAAGAGATTTAGGAAAATTCTTTTGTCTTGAATTTGAATAAAGCCATTGCTAAATGCAATAACGTCTCTTTAAAAACACACTCCATTATTTCCTGAGGTAGGACTGCTTTCTGTAATGACCTTGGATTCCTAGAAAGCCTGGACAGCCTGCTTGTGTTAATCGTGTTCATGATGCAAGCTGCTCAACAGGGGGAGTTTTGCTGTTCATTTGTCTTTCAGAGCTTAAAATAGCATGTTTGATAAAGGTTTTTACTGCTATCTAACTATAAATACACAACTTCAAAGTAAAACTTCACAAATTTGGAATAAGTCCCATAAATAAAAGAAGAATTAGATTTGTCAAAATGAAACAGCATGTATTAGCTGCTTATTGGACTCTACTGCAGTAACCCATTAGAGCTTCCTGCACGTTAGAAACTCCTGTAGTTCCTAAATCAGTAAGAATATGCAGCATGTTAGAAAAGATTGTGTGGACTTCAGAAATACCCGTCAGCAGTAATTTGCTTTCACTATTTAACTTCCATCAACAATTTCAAAACTAGACCCACACAGTACATATGGCCCTCAATGAAGACCAGTCACTAATTATTAGTGAGGATAATACAAAGGTACAAGGTACATCACACAAATTACGCAAGCCCATACGTTCATCTGTAGAAAGGTGCCTGCTTTCTCCACTGTTATGGAGCTAATTCACGCTGCTAAGCGAGGCCAAAACCACCAGTACGAAAGAGCCATGGGTATATGGCTCAGCACTCACAATTTAAGCCCTGACCCTTTCCAAGGTGTCATTTCTCAATCCAACCAACACACCTTTCCAACTGGATATATATATATTAATATTTTGACTTAAGCTGTGATTAACTTCTAAGAGACATTATGCAAGTAGACAAAAATATAGTAAGGATAGAGACATTACCTGAAGAGAATCATTGCAATCCGACACGGAGGACAGGCAAGGAGAAAAATCTGAAATGTTAGAAACAAATTTAAATTAATTATATGATCTCTTTTGGAGTCCATTTTCTGTATCTTTTCCTTCCCAGTTCAATCCCCAATAGATTGTTTCTCTGTCAACCTACAAAACACATTACCATTAAATCACTTCAAGTGAGACCATTTGGACAATATGTCTGCTTTGTGGACACGTCAGATGAGACAATTTACCAAACGCGTTTCTTTGAAGTGTTGCAGGGCTGGGAAAAGGCCTTTGATGTATATTTGAATTAATTACTACCAGAACATGTACTTGCTGCAGGAACAGTAGAAATGTTGAAGCCTGGATCACACTGCTGAGCCCTCGCATACAAAAGGGGCTTGCTGTCAGTACCATACAAACAAACCTACAAATTCCACGTATTTTATTTCCAGTGCAAGTTCTTAATATACAGCCATTTATTTCTCCGATCCACTTACTTGTAACTTTAATTCAAGTCAGCCTCAAGAACAGTTTAGAACATGCACACACACAAACTGTTCTTCAGTCATACAGAACTCTAATAAAGGCACAGCAAGAAAGAGGCGGCAATTAAACTCTGCTCTTCCAATATAGATTGTTATTCTTTTTATTTCCTACCTCTTAAAAAAAAAAAAAACCAAAACCCACACAGATTGACCTTTTTCTCCGTATGCACAAAATAAGCAAGCCTGTGATATGTCTTAATCACACCAATCATTTCTTTTTCTGACATGTTGCAGATTGCTCCAACTACCACATGGTAGAGCAAAAACCACACTACAAGTCTGTATGCTGTCTGAATCTCAACACTGAAGACAAAAAATAGCTAGCGTTAAAAAAAGGATGGAGTTCTTACAAAGACTGAGATGAACATACCAATCTAAAATACTTCATTACCATGGAGACAGGCATAGAAGAGAACAAGATTCACAGCTGCTTGTTTTTACATCAACTCTACTGCAAGAAACAGTTTCAGGAACAGATGAGGGAAAAATAAATATTTAAAATTTTTAAACATTCAAGTCTCTCTGTTACAAGGGATCTTTCAGAAAATAAGTCTGACTTCCATTTTTTCTGACACCAGAGAAATCATAACTAGAATGTTTATGTTAAAACTTTAGGATAATGGAAGAGATCTTCAAGTGTTTCAGCTTTAGCAGTTTAATATCAAGCCCTTTCTCTGTAAATATGTATATGCTTTCCATGATAAATAAACCTCAGCGTCTTAAAAGGGATGTTTTACAAGACACTAGGATCTGACTTTTGAACCGTATCACTGAGTAGATTCAAACGTTGTGTCATCATTCAGCTCAGAGTAATTAGCAGCCTGAAAATACCTAGTTCACAGCAGAGCAGCTCACAAGCGTTCACATACTTATCCCATAATCATATTACATTTCACTGTCATACTGGAAATGGAACCTTTTGCCTTGCAGGAGGAAACTGCTACGTTTCACAAACCAAACAATGTCATACTACATTAGCAGCTCAGCTGTGAAGAGTTCCCAGCCTCTGTTTTCCTGCTGGAACTTGGGCACTGGGGCTAGCACAGACGTTAACCCCCTTCGCTGGCACGTGGCAGAGTTCTCGTCTGAACAGGGCAGCGTGGATTTTAAAGCAGACTGAAGTAGGCTGCTCCTTGTTCAGGGCAGAACAACTAAACTTTCAGTTTAGAAGAAACAATGTTAATGTCCCTCCTTATTCTGTCAGATCTGTTACCTGTCACATTTTCATGTTACAAACGAAAAGGAGGGCAAAAGAACTAACATGATATCCAAAGTGTACAAAAGTAACTATTGGGGAGAGAAAAATAATCTATAAAATAAGCACTGTATGATAGGCTGAATTCAGAGCATAGTTCTGATCATTCCTTTCCCCTTTAACCCCTCTCTCTCTCAAAAAAAGCAGATTAAGAAAAGGGTTACAGAGGTCAACGAGAATTTGATCAGAAAGTACAGAACATCTTCCATACCTGGACTGATTTAACACATTAAAACTCTTCAGTCTGTAGAAGGCTATAGGCTAAGGAGATTGGCAGACAGAGAGGGTACAAAATCATGAGTGGCCTTGGGGAAATATATGGAAAAACAAGTCCTAGGTGGGGACAATACTGTGGGTCAGGATGTCAGGAGTCTTTTTTCACCAGCACAGGACCAGAAGATCCGGCAGTTGTTCGTTGGCAATAAGCTGCAAAGAAACTTGTCACACTGGTCAATCAGCAAACTGAAGTCCACTTCAACCTCGAGGACCCAGATGAAAACAGGTCAGAAATCCTGTTATTCTACTTTGTAACTGCCCTGCAAACCCATAAATATCACTGTCCATCCCCATGGGAAATATTTCTGGCATGAAGAACTGCATGGCCAGCACTCCCCTGCAGAAGCCCAAATACAAAGGTCACACCGCAACACATGATGGATCAGCAGGGCTGTTACGGTTTGGAAACCATAACGTACAGGATTGCTTAACTATTCCTTTACTGCGACAAGATCTTAGAGACTGAACTCAGGGTTGCTCCAAACTAACCCAGCACGGGGCTGCAAATCCGCCACTTCCACATTCCCTTCTTCTAACCAGGCACGAAGAGGAGAAAGTTCCAAATGTAGCCACGGGTCTGGGACAGACTGGAAGGCAGAAGGATGGTATTTTTCCACCAGTAGACTAAACATCAACAAATTACCTGGTACTGTACAGCAAGTTTGGTTGTTTTACTACATCTGTGTTGCCGAGTGTCAAAATATGACAAGAATAGGTACCCAAATTTCAGCAGTGTGAAAAAAATCCAGTAACGAAACAAACACCCCAAAATCCACTAAAGATTGTAACATCATGAAACCAAAAAGGACTACGTTACCTTCAACGTGACCCCTCTTTAACACAACCCAATTTCCCAACCTCTATGCACTGTGTTAACCCCTAAGAGTATTTTCACTTCCTGCACTTCAAGCATTACATGTGCTGCAATTATCACATCAATTTGGAGGTATTAGAGGTTTCCATTATTTGATTTTTTGAGTTCATATGGAAAGAATTTTATTCAAACCACCTCTTTTACAGTTTGCACATCTAGACTTCAGCGATCGGCAAGGGCATCAGTATCAAAAGGTAGAAAAAAGTAAAGAACACAAACCATCAAACATATCTGATTTCCTATTTTCCTTTTAACTGCATTGCTAGATTGAAAATGGTAAGAAAAGTGAGCAGGCTTTACTAAATCTGACATATTACAACCCCAACATACTCAGATACCGAGAAACTCAAACTTCAACATACAGTCCCAAATATATTAGTGAATTAGTACCTATGGTAGCTAAAATCTACTACACTGGAATGTCTGCAAGCATTTTACCCAGCCTGGCATCATGAGACATGACTTGCCTAAAACAGAGATCCTAAAAATAGTTGATTAAATACCTAAAATGAGAGGCTGTGGCACATGCTGGAGTTCTGTCTAGGAAAATTCTCAGATACTGGCAAGGATGTATATATTTATATTATGGTTCCAAAAAGGTTTGAGACCATTGTCATAAAGTAATACCAGCTGCAAATGTTCTCATTTTTCTAATATTTCCTAGTTTCTTTGACATGTAAGCATGCCACATTCCACCACTAGTTTTAATAATCAACATTTCAAACATCAGGACTAGTAAAAATCCCAAGAGCTAGTCTCAAAAGATATGCACAATCTTTTGCTCGCAAAAGGATGCGACTGAAGGGCGTAACAGCACTACTGTCTCTGAACTGAAGTGTCTCTTCAGCTATCTAAGCCTGGATGGCTGTAAGCTCTTCAGAAGGGACAGGCGAGGAAGGAAGGGGGGTAGCCCTGTATGTTAGGGAGCGTGTTAATTGTCTAGAGCTTGATGATGGCAACAATAGTGTCGAGCGTTTATGGCTTAGAATCAGGGGGAAGGCCAAAAAGGCAGATATCATGGTGGGAGTCTGTTACAGACCACCCAACCAGGATGAAGAGGCAGCCAAAATATTCTATAAGCGGCTGGCAGAAGCTTCACAATCGCTAGCCCATGGTTCTCGCCGGGGGCTTCAACTCACCAGATGTCTGCTGGAAATACAATCCAGCAGAGGAAGCAGTCCAGGAGGTTCCTGAAGTGTGTGGAAGAAACCTTCCTGGCACAGCTAATGAGATGGAAGATGGGGAGCAGCATGAAGCCCCTACAATCCAAGGGGAAATGGTCAGCGCCTTGCTACGCCACTTAGACACCCACATGTCTGTGGGACTGGATGGGATCTGCTCAAGGGTAGCAAGTGAGCTGGCAGAAGTGCTCACCAACCACTTTCCATCAGCTACCAGCAGTGCTGGCTAACCGGAGAGGTCCCGATTGACTGCAAGCTAGCAAATGTCACACCCATCTACAATAAGTGTCGGAAGAAGGATCTGGGGAACTACAGACCTGTCAGTCTGACCTCAGTGCCGGGGAACATTATGGAGCAGATCATTTTGAGTGCCATCCACGGCACACACAGGACAAGCAGGTGATCAGGCTCAGCCAGCATGGGTTTATGAAAGGCAGGTCCTGCTTGCCTGACCTCACTCCATGAGCACTCTGAAAAGGAAGAGCTCACTGATTTTTTTATTTATTTTTTTTTTAATCCTATGATTTAGCTGGATCTCCGGGGCTTTTCTGATTCGAAAAAAATCCGAACCTCTACAAAACATTACACCTAAGAGCTCCCTTCAGAAGTATTTTAATGACACTATTATTCAGTTAGTACACTCAGGCAGAGTGCAGCCAAAACCTGTCATAAAAGGCTTTTCTTCTGCCAGTCTTAGTCCTGCTGACACAGAAACATGCACAACACAAAGATCACCTTGTTTGATCAGAAACAAACTAAAAAGACAAAAGAAGACAATTCAAAAGGTAGTGGGGAAGAAAGGAACAAGTCACACAACTAACCGTTCCAGATTAAACACCACACAAGCAGCACTTTTGGTATCAATGGGAACGCTTACAGATGTCTGAGTAGTTTTTTCTGGCAGAAGACAGCTAAGCATGCTACAAGTAGAACCACTGCATCTCACATGCAGCACAGATTTCATTTACCTTTCAAAACAGCAGTTTGTCCCTGAGCCGCCTGTTTGATTTAGTGTCGTGCTGCAGCAGGCTGGAAGCATATCTCTCTTTTCAACATTCCAGTCACGATCCCTTAACCAGGTCATAAATGGATTAGTACACTATTTCAAAATGAAAACTTCAGGAGGTTAGATTTAAATTTCTACTTGCAGTATTCAGAGCAGTGTGAAACGAAAACTGGATTCAACCAAAATCGGAATAGATTTTAAAAAAAAAATAAGAAATAAAAAGGAGGAGGGGAGGGAAGAGAAAGGCTTTGGTCTATCTGCGCTGGAATAAAAATTCTCACTCTGTTTTAGGAGTATCAAAGTACCCTCCAGAGCTGAAGAGATTAAGAGATGTTTAAAAGGCTAAGCAGCAGTTGTGAGGGTAAGGTCATTTTACTGTACATGTGAAAACCATCCATTTTCCCCCACAATGGTAAAACATAAGGCAAGGAACATTCCAGCAGCTGGAAATTCAAAAGATGTAGACTTTGTTAATTAGCTCTTAATTTAAGTAAGTTCAAAACAATCCCCTACCGTTTATCAGGAACTAATGGTTTAAAACTCCACCATACAGCTTTGATTCAGCACTTAGGCGTACGTTAGATGTCCACTGTTTGCGTATAAACTATAAATTCAACACAGAACAGCTACATCACTTAAAATGTTTGCTTTCTAAAAGGCAAGTTTGTTTTAAAAAAATAAATCTTAACTGTAGTTTGACAAGGTCATAAATGGATTGTTTTAGGACGCTATTTCAAAATGAAAACTTCAAGAGGTTAGATTTAGATGGAGTTTGACAAGTTCAGATGTTACATTCTCATTGCTAAATAGCTGCAATTGGAATGTATTTAGTATTTTAGCATAAAAATCACGGCTGCCTTACTGCAGCTGTCAGACAGGTTCAGGGATTAATTAATGTGTCCTGTGGAACTGTTAATCTAGTGTTAAGAATCCTCAAGATTCAAAGCAACATTGCTGGCAGAGCATTAAGTAATACCACAGTAAAAGTAGTTTCTGTGTAATATAAACCAGACACTGGGAACATAAGAAGCTGCCTGTTTTACCCAGGGATGAAAGAAGTGTAGCAAATTGAACAATTTTCATCCTCTACAGTCTAATGTCTTGTAAATTATGTATGTTTATTGGGACATTCTAGATTAGTCTGCCCTTCCACAGACTTTGTTTACTACACTCACCTTCTTCCCTTTTACCATCTTAGGTGAAAGATTTTTAGACTTCTCATATTTCTGGATTAACTAGTAACTTCAGACTCAGGTCCTTCTGTGTGTGCAGCAGCATTTGTTATCACATCTCAGGAATCAGAATTTCAGAGCAAAAGTGTCACTGAGGTTGTTTTTCTTCCTTTTTCTTTAATCACTATCTACACCAGCCCTTCACTAGAAGTGGGTTTCTTCCTTCCCCATTCCTAGACTAATGCTCTAGCAAAACCTGACAATAAAACACTACCTAGGGGTAAAACAACAAAGAAGGCTGAATTTAAAAAAAAAGAAAAGAAAATATTAAAAAGTCCAATTTCTTAAGAAAATTTAATTTGCACCAAATTTAGATTAACTTGCATTTACATCTGTCAGTGACAGTGTGGAAGCTTTCATGAGTTCATAATAGGATGCCCATGTGCATATTCATATACATTCACATGCGTAACTTTTTCCTCAAGCATAATGTTTCACAGCAGTTTCCTAGGGAAGCAAAAGCACTGTAGGTAAGTCTTGCTCTACTCTGCCTCAAGTCACCAATACCTTTTTCTTGTCACAGCTCACAATTCCTCAGTTTATAGGATCTTACAACAAAAATGTGTAATCTTTAAAAACAGCAAGATAATAAATGTCCAATAGCTTTATTATTACAGGTTGGTATTTTTTGCTAAAAAAATAAAAACAGTAACACAATCCATAAAAACCTGAGGCATATAACATCATATTCCTGGTAATCTAAGTTGGCATTTCACTAACTACCAAAGTATTAAAATATTAAATTCACTTGACACTAATTACTTGACACTGAATAAATATAAACCCTTACACCATCTATCTAAAGCCCTGAGGAAGTGTCACGAGAAACATGAGTCCTATTACACTCTTCACAGGTTTCAAATTCATGGTACAGAACTTGTTCTGGGTGAACATCAACACAGTTCAAATTGCTCCAGTGAACGTGGCTGATGTACAACCACTGCAGTGAAACCCATCATCTGTGACTAGGGAGTGTAAACATTTACAGCAGCACAAGGGAGACGACAAAGCAGGGGATTTTAGAATGGAAATCATTATATGAAACTCATCCCAATCCCAGAATTTATCAGGTGTCCAGTATGGTCACTGCTGCTATTTGATTCAGCCCACCACTCCACCCAGGTCCCTAAAGGCCTCAGGCAACTATGCCTGGAACATCAGTTTAAGCTGCTTGCAAAACAACCTACATGGAACAGTGTGTGAAAGTGCTAAATAGGTTGAAAAAATCCATCCTAAAAATATATTCCAGCCAACAGTGATACATTACAACACTGGACAGTACACCAAAACAATTATTAATAGTTAATAACAACTTTAAAAGGCCTGTCTCTCTGTAACACGTAGCTCAAACTACATATGTTGTACTTACTGATCACTATTTGCTTTAAATCTAGGATGACCTCATCAAAACAAACCACTGTCCGATTACCTCATTATTCATCTAATGGCCTTTAAATAATAACCCTCAGTGTAAATATTTGAGTAAGTTAAGCTTTTCATCTAGAATTTCCAATCATGCAACTCCTACTCCTTTTTAGAGATTGATTACTTCTTGCCAACTCCCCACTTTTTATATTCTTTTCTCCTAAGAATATACAGAATAAAAAAGAGAATCACCAAGATATGCATTCTAGCCTCAAGCAGAGCAGGTATTTCCAAATTCTAACAACTTCAAACCAAAGGTCTAACCTAGAGCTTTCCTTAAACTCCAGTTCCTCAGCTACAACATTCATCGGCAGCAAGGACATGCCACCCTAATCCCTACCTACCACCTTGACCGAAACATGCACCTTTCTGCTCAAGATAAAGCATGGACTGGCCAATCTTCTCTGAGTTCAAGTGGCTGAACTGTAATCTCTCCAAACAAAGAAAACTGTTACTCACAGCCTTAAGACACATTTGCTAGTCTTTTTATACTAAATTAAAAATTACTATTATTTCGGAATAAGAATCCTTGCCTTGCTTCTATTAGTATTTCTGCACATCTCTACTATATGCTGGGATTTACTAAAAATAAGCACAGTAGTGAAACAAATGTATAAAGTGTTAAAATTATGACAGAAAAGCTTTTCCTCAGCTTAATAAATAATTATTACATTAATTACAGTATCAGTTAAAGCCTCTAAACTTCAGCTGACAGGTCTTTTTTAAACACAACAAAATCATTGCTTCAAAATAAATTTCAACAATTAAGAAAAAAGACTGTTATTGGAACCAAGGGCAGATTAATCTATACAAGAGAGCCACGATTTTTTTGAAAGCCAAAGTAATATTTCTGGAGCACCCCAGACCCAGCATGAAGGAACTGATGATCTGTCTCATGACCTGTCACTGCTATCTATGCCCCTTGGGCTGCTATCATCTTTCTAGCAGTAAAATGTAGTCTTTTTCAAGAAACAAGGTTTGCCACCACGAAATAAATGTGCATTCAGGGCTTTAACTGATCTTCATCTGCCCTTTTTCACCACACACTATGATGAATTTCCTCTCCTGCAATCAGCTCTAAGAGGAAGTATCACAAGTTAATATGCAGTTGTAAAAAGAAAGACCTGTATTACGCAGATCTAAAAACCAAGCTGCATCTGAGCTGCATCCTTCATCATCCAACATGTTTATGATCTGTGATTATGCACATCTTCCACTTAAGTGATGAATTTTCTGTCTACCAGAAAGCTTTTCGAGCACTGACTGGATTCTTGACCTTGCTACAAGTGTCTCACACACCTCCTGAATGTACAGTGAAAGCAGCCCGTTGTTTCCAAAAACACAGTAGCCTCTTTTGCAGAGGACAGAAAGGAGCCAGGTCTCTAAAGCAGCTAAAACTGGAAATAATGAACACAAGATTTAGTAGTTAATGAACTGCAGATGCAATTAGCACTGATTTCTGTTATACAAACATCAGATCGAGATCACTGGATGAAACTGAACCAAATAGCTGGCTACTGTGTGAATCCTCTTACTGCTGATTCCTTCACATCTTAAATTTCAATAACGTATTGATGGGTCCTAAAATGCTCAGAATAACTGTCTTGAAAATATAACACCTGGTCCCCTAAACATATGCTGAATTTTTTGCTGCTATGCAAAGGCGAATAGGTTTGCAGGAACCTAGAGGACTTAGAGTTTCCCTGTTAGTATACTTGTGTAAGCCTGGCATAATAGGGTATCTTTGGTCCAATCATATCCTCAGTCCTACAAATAGACTGTTTCTTTTTTTTACTAGAGGTACTCAAATAGCTTCCCATAAGACCACTCTTTATGTAAGGAAAGAGCTCGGTATGAATTCCTTCATAGGTTTCCCCCTCAACTGCACCATACACTAAGTAAATATTGTACGGCACAAACCCACCCCCATCCCTGTCAGAGAGCTGACAAAGAAACCACAGGAGTTTCCGTTTCACCTTTGTTTCAATATATTTATATATAAATGTTTAAAGATTGAAGTATTTATCTCTCAATGACGCTGAACTTAACGTCAGTGGTGACAAAACAATTACTGCCCTTCTTCCTCCAAAAGCTATGCAAGAAGCCAAACCCAAGACTAGGGCTGGAAATGAGTAGTACTGTTTCTAGATAATTCAACTAGGTGGCAGGACAGCAACAAATTCCCTGCATCTGATGAACCATGAGGACTGTTTAGGCAGTTAAGTATGTTCATTTGATCCACACTTCATCTTTGGGACGACACATCTAAACCAGCTCTTCCCACTTCTGAAAAAGATTTGATTTCCCATGACATGCAGAAATTAGACAGCTGATCAAAACAGACTCATGTGCAGAACTCTCCATCCATTATATTATGCAGTTTTGTCTGCCCAAATGCACCGCAGATCTAATTCCCTTTTTATTTTGCAATTTAATTTCAGTCTTAGGCCTTTTAAAAGCAAGACTTAAAAAAAAAAAAAAAAAAAGGGCAGAAAAAAATCTGAAGGATAATTTCCAGTCCCAAATATTTTTGGCTTGGAGCCCAGAGCCTTTGTTGCTCTGAGGTGAAATAGTCTCAGATGAAGAAAAGGAAACCAGAAACTGAGTGGAAGGAGAAACATTTACCAACAGCTACTGTTGGCTTCCCTTTGAAGTGATCTTGATTGTTGTAGTATGTTTCATCTCCTCACCTCCTGCTTTGTTCATCCTTATGTTTAGGCACAGCACCAGGATTACATAAAAACTACTGTAAGAACAGAAGTGAAGGATAAACTATATTTTCATGTATTTTATCTTGTCAACCTGTTGCCCTCAGCAAATTCAGAAAAACAAAGCTTACAAGACTCCAGCTACTATGGATTACTTCTCTGCTGATGGCGGTCACCAACCGTCTTTCTATCTAACCCGTTTTCTCTGCTGAAAGTTGTTGGTTTTGCAGCTATTTTCGTTCCCTACATTAAGCCCAAGCCTATTTCTAATACATCTGTTTTATGAAGAGGCGTGACTTCTGAATTTTGCTGACATACCCATCTCCTCAATTTCACAAATGCTGGAACAACATTTCTAATGAGTAATTAGCATAGAATTATTAAAACCGCTTCACAATTGGTCTGAAAGAGATTAAGAACTGTCCATGCCTGACTACAGAGGATAACTCTGCCTTCCAGGGTGAGAGCATTAAGGAATGAGGTAAAAAATACTAGCTTCCCCATTTATATACAGGCATTAGCTTTCACTAAATAGTTATGATAACATCATATTATAATACCATATCAAGACAACTAAATTTTCAAATCATAATGGTAACATATCCTCACCTTCCTCCCAGAGAATTAACAGGAAAATTTTCCAGTAAACATTGAATATTGCCAAGAAACAGAATGTGGCTGTATTATTTTATTTTAATGATTTCTGCTGCTCTTGCATATCTCCCACTTTCCCCTTCATTACCAATACTGCCTAATTGATTGCACAGCAATTGTCACCACTTCACAGGAAGCAAGTGTCCTCTGGTGTAAAATACCGACCTGACATTGCATCACTGCTCAGGAATTTACATAACCTCCTAATTAAGTGCTGGAAATGTAAGTTAATTGCTGTAAAGGTCTTGAATATTGCCGTAAGGGCTTAGTTTTTCCCCTCTTGAAATAATATCCATCTCCCTCACACCTCTGGTACAAGCAGCAAAGATGTTTCCATTCCTGTTAGGAAACGCTCTCCAGGAGTGAAACTAACAGCTGGCTTGAGCTGATACAGCCGGGATCACTTCGCCTTCTGCAAAGGGAGACCAAGCATGCCATTGCCCTGGTTTTCATCTGCTACTGATCTCAGACAGAAGTTACCATGGCAGCTTTTATGAAAGCCTTTTTGACATTCTTCTATTAATTCTCGAGCTTCAATTCTATAAGTTGTCCACTGCTGAGTGTCCAATATTACCAAAATTAAACAAAATATATTTTTGACATCTCCCACACTCCTTATCAAGCTCAGTAAAACTGACAGTTAAGTACATGTGCAGGACTATTGACAAACACAGCCTGTAATCTTTAGTTCAGTAACTGTTTCTGAATGTTTCCATTAGTTTGGAAGCTACACAAATTGCACATTATCATGCATCAACAACCAAGCCACAAGTCACTACAGCACACATCTTATCCACAGGTATTAAGCCAGATCCGTTTGTTCACCCCATGTATGAGACAGGGGTAACACTTGTTTCCTTACTATTCTGCTTCTAAAATTAGAAAGATAATCCAACATTGTTTGCACAAATTAAGGAGTAATTTGTCTTTTTCAACACCTTCACAAAAAACATTCACACCCCTGTAAGTCATTTGACTGTAAAAGCTGCATGTGAATTACATAGATGCTTTAGCAATAATCCTACTTTCATTAAATTTGTGCAAATTTTACCACTACTGTCAGTGGAAACAGCATGTTCTATTCTTGAAACAAGGATTAGGTGAAAGCAGGTGGTGAGACAGCCTTGTATTTTTGCATTTTCAACCCCAGATTTGGACGTTAGCCATAGCTAAAACTTTACCTTTCCATTTGACTTGTGTCACAGATTTCAATTCAGGCGATTAAAAACGACATCGGTTTGAAAATGTTTATACTGATTCTTAGCATTTGTACTTTTGCGACGCACCTTTGGTCCACAAACCAGAGAAAAATAACTGCTTTGCAAGTATAAAACCAAAGCAAACTTCCTGGTGACGGCACACAAGCCTTACCTGCATCATCGTGACCACATGGCAGGGATTCAGGAGGTAAATGACAGTCCTGGTAGCAAACTTGAAGCCCACCTCCAGCCCGAAGATGAGGCACAGCACCACCAGCAGCACGTTCTTCCCCAAGCTCTCCTGCTTGGTCTGGGGCTGCTGCAGCAGATGACCGTCCAGCTCCCTGGAATGCAGCTGCCGGAGCTTCCACAGGGACAGAAGGATCTCCACGACGCCCACGCTGAGGAAGACCAAACTCTCCACAACGCGCTGCTGCCCGGAGAGAAAGGCCGCGCACTCCGGCCCTCCATTGCCAGCAAAACTGGGGTCCACACCCCCGTACATCCAGTCCAGGAGATTATGGAGGCTGTAACGAGACATGGTGGGGCAGCGCCCACTCTCCCCGTCACCGTCCGCGAACAGGTAGGACGGAACCAAAGCCAAAATGCCGTCGGGCTGACGAAGCATGAAACGCAAGGACGGCTCCTCTGTAGTCCCCTCCGGGCTCCGGGACGAGCAAGGAGCTCAGGTCGGGGTAAGGCTCATCTCCGGCTTCTCCTTCCGATGAGACCAAAAAACGGGAGGAGGCAGCCACAGATGAATGGAGCCCGTCAGGCGCGGGGAAAGCCCCTCGCCTCAGGACCCCTCCTCTTCCCCGCCCGGCACGGTTCGTCCACCCCCGCTCCGCACCCCTCGCTCTCCCCCTCC
>NW_010271377.1:0-692 GCF_000690775.1 Eurypyga helias
ACAAACACACCTCATCCAGGAGCTCCTTGTGCTGCTCTGAGCTGGGAACCTCAGCAGTTTGGAATCCTGATGGTCCCTGAGCGCTGGCTTTACTGCTCAGCATCCCGTGATGCCCGAGCATCCATGTACCCACTGCTGGAGAGTGGCAAGGGCTACCCCAAATATGCCATCGGGCTGCTGTTCCCTGTCTCTCCCTAGGCCAGGCAGGGGCAAGCATCCTGCAGGCTGGTCTGACAGCTGCCAGGGCTTGGCTGGAGAGTACACCTGTGTCTCGGAGAGGTTTTAGTTCCATTTTGGGATTTTCCTGGCCAGTCCCGCTAGCGCAGGGAGGGAGCACTGATGGAGACATGAAAGCATGGAGGCACTTCAGAAGGATGGAGGAGAGGAGGATGCTTGCTGGGAGAGAAAGCCCGGGCTCTTAGCACTACCCCAGCGGTCTTTGAAAGCGGACTGGGAAGACGTTTGATCTCCAACCAAGTCCTCGATGCTTTTGTGATCGTGTGTCGAGACCTCTCTTGCCTGGGGCGCTTGTGAAGCCACCCGCTCGGGAAAGCCTTCTCCGGGAGAAACCCTTTACTGCTGGCTTTAAACACCCCCTCCGCCTTCCCAGTGGGGTCCTGGGGAGCGCTTGGAGGGGGTAAAAAAGTCTTTGGGGGCATTTCTGCTGTTGGCACCGAGGTGGGAGGGCAGAG